>NC_137884.1:26628729-26643729 GCF_963924005.1 Protomyctophum bolini | reverse complement strand
TATAAGCACCGTCTTTTTTACGGAATGTTTTGCCGAGTCTATTAACACATTGCTCTGTTTTGCACGCTGTGCAATATTTCTAAATGGTTATAATCTACTGCTTGCAACACCTTAAGCCATTTTGGGCGGGAACCCCTTTTATGTTATAGCCTACTTTAGCTATTGAAAAATAGCAGATCTACAAGCTCATAGCGCGCCACCGAGTGGTGTGCTACGAGCTTGTCTGCTATTTTTGAAAAATCGTGAAAATTTGCCACAAATCTTTGAATATATATTCTTTCAGAGCAAACGTTTTTAACTCGAATATTTGCTTCTGAGAGGTTCCTGGAACAACATGTTTGCAGATGGGGAGTCGGTGGCCAATTATTACATATAATTGTCTGATCCTCGACATGAAATATTGAACATCAATGATACAGAAAACATGAGGTATTTCAGAAAACTGTCAGAATTTAGAAGACATTCTTTTTACATTTCGACGTCAGGCCTAAATGGGTTAAGGGCTGAGTCCCTGATGAAATAATTGCGAGTGGAGTTTCTCTATAAGCTAAAGGTTGATCTGCTAGATTGCATTGTTAAAACAGCCTTTGGAGGACAGAGAGGATGAGTTGGCAGAGAGAGGATGAGTTGGCAGAGAGAGAGAGAGAGAGAGTCAGAGTTTTGGCAAACGGAGGTGCTTGGCATACGACCTGCCCATGTGGAGAACCTGAAATGAAACCTCAGCAGGGTATCTGGTAAATGGAGGAGAAAGCTCTGCCACATCTTTATTACAGGGAGGGAAGGGGGAGAGGGAGTGTGAGAGAGAGTGAGAGAGAGAGTAGAGTATGCGAAAAATTTGATTGAGGGGAAAAAAATGCTTAAACCACAGTTATATCTTCTCCTTGTACTTTTCAATCTAGTAGTATGAAAACCCACCTTTTCAGACTCCATCATGGCCCATAGCACTTACACTACCCCCTTAGATAGCATTTGATACAGACTTATAGCATGTTATGTAGACAGCACTATAATTGCATTGTATGTAGTCATAGCACGTCATAGTACATATGTATAGCATAGTATAGTATATATGTATAGTTTCATTATATAGATATTCCACTGTTACGTTCTTAGCTTACGCATGTTTCATGATAAATGCTTTTTATGTGATGTATTCCCATGCTTTTTTGGTCTTGTTTAATGTAAATCGCTCTGGATTAAGAGTGTCTGCTAAATGCCTAAATTGTAAATTGTACTTTGTGCAGTTGTTTCCCCTTTGCCTTTTATTTCCTCTCATTTGTGATACTGCTCTAGTAGAGCCATATCTCTGCCCTAAATAACAACGCTTTGAACATTGATGGCATGCAGCGGTCCACTGTCCAAATGGCAAATGCTTGGTCACGGCAATTAAACCGTCCAGAAGTCAGGTGCAGTGTTTGAATTATGGAAATGTTGCGAGAGAGAGAGAGAGAGAGAGTTGTCAATTGAGTTGAATTGAATTGAGTTGAGTTGAGTTGAATTGAGTTGAGTTGAGTTGAGTTGAGTTGAATTGAGTTGAATTGAGTTGACTTGAGTTGAGTTGAGTTGAGTTGAATTGAGTTGAGTTGTCACGCCAGACGAGGTAGGCAGACAGCTTATAGGATGAGAAGAGTCGAACACTCCTGTGAGTTTTTGTGTGTTTCCAAAAAAGCTGTTGCGTGTTCAGTTCAGTTCAGTGCAGCAAGCTTTTCCTTGGCAGGTCCAAATGTCCCATCCGTCCCACACCCCCCCCCCCCCCCCCCTCCCCTCGCTGTTTGCTTTGATTCTCGGGTCAGAACAGAACAAGACGTTCTCATTCTTCCGGAACCCGTCCCAGAGCCATGAAGCCCTGCCACCAGGAAGTGGAGTTTGCTCAAAAAGAACAGAACAGTGGAGAAGAGATAGTCAGGAGGGGGGGGAGGGGTGGGGGGGGGGAGGGGGAGGAGGGGTGGGGGGGAGTGCAGAATGCTGCCGCCGCTGGCTAAGTAGGCCAAAGGCGCTAGCTACGGAGTACGGACCGTCACATGAACCTAGCGCTGCTGCTGCTATGTCAGCCATTCTCCCTCTCAGTGTCGTGTTCAAATCCCACGGAGAGAGAGAGAGAGAGAGAGAGAGAGAGAGAGAGGGTCACATGACGTCTCGCACGGTTTGACGTGCCAGACGAGACGAGACAGATCGACACCCAAAACCCTCATTGGCAGAAAAACGAAAAAGGGGGAAACGCTCATTTCCATTGATCTCCCCTATTAGCCCATTCTGACCTGAGATCAGATTCATTCGAGGTTTCCACTGGTGGACACACACTGGTCTGATTAACCCATTCTGACCTGAGATCAGATTCTATAAAATGTCAGTCATTCTTCGATTTTTCAAAAATAGCAGACCTACAAGCTCGTAGCGCGCCACTCGGTGGCGCGCTATGAGCTTGTAGATCTGCTATTTTTCAATAGCTAAAGCATAACATGATGCTAATACTAGAATGGGTCCCCCAAAGACCGCACTATAGTGACCTTTTCCTGACCGTTTCTAAAAGCAGCACCAGGGGGAGGGGGGGGGGGGGGGGACGGACATGGTAATGAAGACGAGTGGGGGGGGTGGGGGGGGCTTCAAAAGGTCAAGGGTTCATGTTCAATGCTTTATCTGAGGTCACACAGGCCACTGCAGGGGAAATTAGGTTACTTCCTCTTTTGCCTTGCTTGCTGCAGCAGCAACCTGTTGTTGGCTAAACTGTTGACTGACTGTTCGCCATGTGTGTTTACTGCCTCACATATTTGGCCATCTCCCTCTCACCCCCAACAACCCCTCATGCGCCACCCCCAGGAAGACGGTCGGCCATACCAGCCTTTGGAGATGGCGAGGCAGAGATAGCGGAGGTGGGAGGGGGGTTGGGGGAGGTGGGAGGTGGGAGGGGGACAGTCAGGGAGTCAGATGAATAACAAAAAGAGACAGAGAGAGGAAACAAATATACACACAAACCAAATCGACGGACAGGCCCCATTTTCAGGGCCCCTATATGTTGCTGCTGACAGGGGCCATATTTGCATTTGGATTTATTTCCTTTTGTGTGTAGTGTGTGTGTGTGTGTGTGTGTGTGTGTGTGTGTGTGTGTGTGTGTGTGTGTGTGTGTGTGTGTGTGTGTGAGAGTGTGTGCGTGCACGTGCGTGTGTCTATACACATCCGTTTCTGGGTGCTGGCTGGGAGAGAATTTCTCAAGCCCGTCATCTGTCTTTGTGTGGCTGAATGGGAGCCTCTCTCTCTCTCTCTCTGTGCGCCACCAGCTCCTAGAGACTGGAATGGAACAGATCGGCTGCTTGCTGGTCACACTGGTTCACAGACTATAGTACGAGAGGCGAGGAGGAAGCATGGGGTCACGCGAGGACATCGGATACGAGGGGAGTGAATTCACAGAACGGGAGACGGGCGAGCGAGCTTCGTTCCTATACTCTCACCTCTACGGTCATTGTTGTAAACTCTAAGTACTCAACCCTCGTCTGGTTTGACAGACAGCTGGTAGTGTGTGTGCCGGCTGGGTGGTGTGTGACAGTCCGGTTGAAGTATATCCGGATTGTCACACACTATACCCAGCCGGCACACACACTATACCTGTCTGTCAAACCAGACGAGGGTCCAGTACTTATAGGGCCGATTCATACTCCTATTTTAGAGCCGAATAAAAGTCGGTCCGGCACGTGCTTTAACGACATGAGCACTGACATGAGTGTCAGTCAACACCAGAATGCTTGTGAGCGTTACACAACTGCATGGGCACACACTGGTATAACTGTACGTGGATGAGGATGATCACATCTAAGTAGCCTTGTCGAGCCATGAGGCCCATAGGGGCAGGAGCCTATCTCCTGTTTCTGTAGCCGTGAGGCAGCTTGATGTACAAGTACACCCCCTGGACATGACGCTAGTATAGTCCAACCCTTGATGCTGAGTGTCAAGCAGGGAGGCACTGGGTCCCATTTTTACAGTCTTTGGTATTTGACCCGGCCGGGGATAATTGAACCCCGACCTCCCAGTCTCAGGGCGGACACTCTATAACCACAACAAGGCCACTGAGCTGATGATCACATCATCTACAGTTAGTTTATGTTGTTGATAAATGCAACTCCACGTCTCCCCCATCACCCTCCTCAGCACACTAGTCTTACGTCACATCAGAGACTGGCCTAGATCGGGTGAAAACGGACCTGGAACATTGGCCATTTATAGCCTTTGTCTCTGTTTCTCTTTTATGTTAGCACTGGAGCACGACTTTGCTGCCATCCGCTGACACGGAACAATGTGTTTATAGTATAATGTGTTGATGTGTGGAGGGTTTTATATTCCATCACGTTATGTTATGCTTTAGCAATTGGAAAATAGCAGATCTACAAGCTCGTAGCGCGCCACTAAACATAGCATTTTCAGAAAACTGTCAAGACATTTTTAGAATCTGATCTCAGGTCAAAATTTGAGTTTTGGTGTTTCAAGCATTATGTTATAGTTTAGCTATTGAAAAATAGCAGATCTACAAGCTCGTAGCTTGTAGATCTGCTATTTTTGAGTGGTGCAACCGCTCCAAGGAACAGCAATGTCCGTGACCCGTGTTCACCTATATATGTGTTCATGAGCACGAGTATATGACTATTAGTACCAGTAGGGGCGCTGTTGTGCCAGGAAGAGAGATAGTGCTGTACTGTTGCCTGCTAATGAGAGAGAGAGAGAGGAGGGGGGAGAGAGAGAGAGGGGAGTTGCACCACTCAGTTCACACGGGTGTGATTTTTCAATAGTAGTTCTGCTATTTTTGAAAAATCATGAAAATGTGGCACAAAAAATACGTTTTTTATTTATTTCGACGTCAGGCCTATAAATGGGTTAAGAGGTTTCTTAACCCGACAGCCTCGTTACGTGACCCAGTGAGAGGCTTTATGTGAGGTTTTATTATAAGCCTGCGATAAAGAAACCGAGGGAAATAAATAAGACTTATTATTCAGCCACTCATCGACAGAGCGTTCAGATTCAGGTTGTGCAACTTGACGTGGCTCCCAACGTTCTTCAATTCAAGGACACCCAAATTGATTACATTTGAATGATTCATTGTTGTGATGCTGTATTCATTACTTTTGCTATTAACCCATTCTGAACGGGAACCCATTTTGGTGTTAGCATTATATGTTATGCTTTAGCTATTGAAAAATAGCAGATCTACAAGCTCGTAGCGCGCCACCGAGTGGCGCGCTACGAGCTTGTAGGTCTGCTATTTTTGAAAAATCGAAGAACGACTGACATTTTTTAGAATCTAATCTCAGGTCAGAATGGGTTAATATCAGACCAGTGTGAGTCCAGTGGAAACCTCGTATGAATCTGATCTCAGGTCAGAATGGGTTAACTCTTTTTGTCAGCGTTCACATAAAAAAGCCTCCAAACTAAACTATTAGCAGCAGAGCTGTGATCCACATACAAGGTCGATTATTTGAGCTTGTTGTGGATCTACTATACATTTGGCAACTTTTTTAAATTGAATCCTTGAAAACAGACGATAGGCCTATAATCTGTTTGGAACACTTTTGTGTGTACATGCATATTGTATACAGTACGTAATACACACAAACAAACCGAAGGACTCACACACACTTCCTATGTTGAAGCCAACAGTGTGTGTGGGAGGAGGGTGGAGGATATTATTTGTGTTTGTGTTGCTGTGGCTGTAATGGTGGCCGGCTGGCTTTCTCTCTCTCAGCTATTGCTATGTTGGAAAGACCTCCAGCACTCTGTGTTCCAAACTTATCAGTATCATCTTGTTAATGTCCTATAGCTCGTCTCTCTCTCTCTCTCTCTCTCTCTCTCTCTCTCTCTCTCTCTCTCTCTCTCTCTCTCTCTCCCCACAGTGACATGTGGCTGTTGGTTGGTTGTGAGGTTACATAATGACCGCGGTGCCCCGCGGTGCTAGGCAGCAGCAGCAGTGACGCGAGCACAGCTGAAACCCAGGGTGTTGATTTAACCCTGAGGGTGTCCAGAACGGAGCCTCACAGAGACCGTTATCCACCTTTAATTCACACTTTCAGTTTTAAATAATCGCTCCGGATTTGAATGTGTTGCACACAGGAAATCAGACGTGAAAGGGACAGTTTTATACATACAGGCCTTAATTAATGCCTGTACGTTAGTGTTGACAACATTGATGGCACCCGCAGGCATGAACGCAACGAGTTGATTGATTGATTGATTGAGTGATTGATTGGGAACTTGTTTCCAAGTGGTTGTACGTATACAGTATGCATACAGTAAACTGCTTCTTTAATCAGACCAGTGTGTGTCCAGTGGAAACCTCGTATGAATCTGATCTCAGGTCAGAATGGGTTAAGGAAGCTATAAGGGACAGCGCCGAAATAATGGCTGCAGCTGTGTAGTTCAAATTGATGTCTCTATCCCCCCCCCCCCCCCCCCCCCCCACTGCAATGAATGTCACTGAAACAAATTCCAATCAACTCTGTTGACATGGCAATAAAATAATCTCGAATCTTGAAGAGCGTCGCAGTCATGACGACGCCAGGCCCAGGAAATAATTCCCAATGCATTTTTCCCTCATAAGACATTTCAAAAAGTATTTATTTAAAGACCTTTTAAATGTATATTCAGTGATTTCACTCAAAAACCCTTAGGTTTCGTTTTTGCCTTGGGACCCAAGCTTTCATCCAATCAGGATAAATAACCAAAAACGAAACCTAAGGTTTTTTGACCCCCCAGGGGTTAACTGCGGACAGGGAGGAACTCCTTATATGGTCAGCACACTCTACAGTAGGGAGGATTATCACAACAAAACAAAAAAATTAGTGATATTTGAATTAAGTGAAATCACTGAATATATACCTTTTAAGGGTAAATCTTGACAACAAACACAATATTTTGGACCAAACAAATAATTACAAAGAAGAAAAAAGAACAAAAAAAAGTGTTGTAACCTGCCTTTTTTTTGTCTACTTTCTAATTCTTTGTTCGGCCCCAAAAAAACATTGTGTTTATTGATTGATTGATTTGTGCACGACAAGAGTTGCGGCTTTGTAAACGTCTTTAGATAAATACTTTCTGAAAAGGTCTATGATGAGGAAAATGAACGGGGGATTGTTTTGCCTCTAGAGACACACAGGAGGAAAGAAATGTTATAGTTCAGTAAATAATGACTGTCGGGGTGTGTTTGATGTTTTATTTCATGACATTAATCATAATTTCGCCCCATATTTTCAAACGGGACCATTTTTTGTAACGCCGCATCGGTTTGATAATAATAATAATGAATGCATGGCTGGCTAGGTGTCATTAGAGTTGTGAAAGGGAACCAGCCATTATTCAAATGAGTGAGTGTGTGTGTGTGTGTGTGTGTGTGTGTGTGTGTGTGTGTGTGTGTGTGTGTGTGTGTGTGTGTGTGTGTGTGTGTGTGTGTGTGTGTGTGTGTGTGTGTGTGTGTGTGTGTGTGTGTGTGTGTGTGTGTGTGTGTGTGTGTGCGTGCGTGCGTGCGTGCGCGCACGCGCGACACACGTACATATATAGCGATGTCCTCAAATCCCCTGTAATGGCATTCATTTCTCATTTTGTTGTGTGTGTCTGTGTGTGTGCTCGTGTGTGTGCTCGTGTGTGTGTGTGTCTGTGCTCGTGTGTGTGTGTGTGTGTGTGCTCGTGCGTGTGCGACACACGTCACACATATATAGCGATGTCCTCAAATCCCCTTTAATGTGTGTGTGTGTGTGTGTGTGTGTGTGTGTGTGTGTGTGTGTGTGTGCGTGCGTGCGACACACGTCACACACAAATAGCGATGTCCTCAAATCCCCTTTAGTGTGTGTGTGTGTGTGTGTGTGCGTGTGCGTGTGCGTGCGCGACACACACACGTCACACACACACGTATAGCGATGTCCTCAAATCCCCTTTAATGGCATTAGTCAGGCCTCTCTGGGGGACATTACCGCCGCTGTTCATTTCAATTAGCCCATTCTGGGCGGGAACCCCTTTTGGTGTTTAAAGCATTATGTCATGCTTTAATCTATTGAAAAATAGCAGATCTACAAGCTCATAGCGCGCCACCGAGTGGCGCGCTACGAGCTTGTAGGTCTGATATTTTTGAAAAACCCGAAGAACGACTTGACATGGAAACATAGCTTTTTCAAGAAAACTGTCAGGATGTAGAAGAGAGATTTTTAGAAGCTGATCTCAGGTCAGAATGAAAACTGTCAGGATGTATAGAAGAACATTTTTTGAATCTGATCTCAGGTCAGAATGAAAACTGTCAGGATGTATAGAAGAACATTTTTAGAATCTGATCTCAGGTCAGAATGAAAACTGTCAGGATGTATAGAAGAACATTTTTAGAATCTGATCTCAGGTCAGAATGAAAACTGTCCGGATGTATAGAAGAGATTTTTTAGAATCTGATCTCAGGTCAGAATGGGTTAGAGCCGTGTCAAGGTCTGCTCCCACACTGGGACGTGGAGTGTGCTCACTGCTTGCCCTAATTGAGCTCATTTCATATTTATGAAGAGGAGAAATGCCAGACGATAAACATACATAAACACGCCACCCTGTGGCTACCCGGGGGAAGGTGTTGTCTCGTTTTAAGACATTTAAAAGATCCATCCATCCATCTTCAACCGCTTATCCGTAGTCGGGTGGCGGGGGCAACAGCTCCACCAGACTTCCCTCTCCAGAGCAACATTAGTGACTTCCTCCTGGGGGATTCCGAGACGTTCCAATGAACCGATGTATTTCCTCCAGTGAGTCAATGTGTTTCCTCCAACTGCGCCTTGGTCTGGGGGTCTGGGGGTCTCCTCCTAGTGGGACGTGGTCCTTGGTCTGCCCTGGGGTCTCCTCACAGTGGGACGTGGTCCTTGGTCTGCCCCGGGGGTCTCCTCCCAGTGGGACGTGGTCCTTGGTCTGCCCCGGGGTCTCCTCCCAGTGGGACGTGGTTTTTGGTCTGCCCCGGGGTCTCCCCCCAGTGGGACGTGGTTCTTGGTCTGCCCTGCAGGGGTCTCCTCCCAGTGGGACGTGGTCCTTGGTCTGCCCCGGGGTCTCCTCCCAGTGGGACGTGCCTCGAGGACCTCCCAGGGAGACGCCCGAGAGGCATCCTAACCAGATGCCCCGAACCTACCTAAGCTGGCTCCTTTCCAGGCGAAGAAGCAGCGGTTCTACTCCGAGTCTCTCTCCTCTCGTGTGACTGAACTTCTCACCCTATCTCTAAGGGAGACGCCTCCAGCCACCCGTCGGAAGAAAACTCATTTCGGCCGCTTGTATTCGCCACCATATTCTTTCGGTCGTGACTCATGACCCACACTTCAAAGATGAGGGATTTTTATTCGAATGGATGCTTTGTTTTGTTCTGTTTTGGGCATATACGTGCTTAATTGTGTGTCTCTCCAGCCAAAGCTTGGCAAAGCTGACGAGGAAGATGAGTGTTTGGATCAGTGCCGTCGCTACCTATACGCGCAGTACGCGCTACGAGTAGGGCAACACACCGAGGGGGGGGGAAACAAAATGTGCCAAAAAGTGCCAAACCGACCCTCAAAATAACAGTTTTCTCTTCGGCTCCGCCGCGTAATAACGAGCGGCCGTGTGTGCGTCGTCATCGCAAAAACAGTGAAAATAGCCGATCTGCACGAGGAATAGCAGCGCTCCCGTCGGAAGGGGGGGGGGGGGGGCAGCACAAATATCCTAGGAGTATAGGGCAACCCATATGGTCAGCTACGGCCCTGGTTTGGATTCTCACCTGTTGTTCTGGTGAAAAGGTTTAATCGTGTGTAGAGAGGCTGTAATCGCATTATATTTGTGAGACGTGACGGTGGCAACCGTATATAGCTCTGTTTTCTGCCCCGTCTGTGAAAAGCAGACGTCAGAATAACAACATGCTCTTCTGTTCTGAGGTACAAACACAGCAGCGTCACCGTGCTCTCTCTCTCTTACAGCGAGGCAATAAAATACCCTCCGTTCTGTTCTGCTGCTCTGCTCCTTATCTTTACAACCTGGCCGCTTCCAACTGTCTCTGCTTACGCCACCAAGCACTCCCTCGCAATAAATACCATCGCTGCACGTCATCCAACACACGGAGCAGCCTCCTACAGTACTGATACAGTCACATATCATCCCAATTTCCCCATAATTTGGTTCCTGCATGGTCACGGTTACTTTCCGTCTGGCATCCGGGCTCATGGTCTGCCACCGACCACAGCATGATTTGTGTTTTTCATAAATAATAATATCCAGGCACACACTTTGCAGTTAGGAGGACTGATCTGAGGTCAGTGCAGTTCATGTCTTACACACTTTGCAGTTAGGAGGACTGATCTGAGGTCAGTGCAGTTCATGTCTCGGTGTGACATGGCATGTGTCTCGGTACGGTCTACCGGTCGAAACTCTTGGGAGATGTTTTTCTTTTGCTTTTGCATTTCTTTTTATTAGGAAAAAATCCCGGATTGGATCATTGGATGTTATACTTTAGCTATGGAAAAATAGCAGATATACAAGCTCATATAGCGCGCTACGAGCTTGTATAGGTCTGCTATGGCACGCTACGAGCTTGTATAGGTCTGCTATTTTTTGAAAGATCGTGAAAATGTGGCACAAATCTTTGTATATATATTCTTTCAGAAGACGTCGGGTCTTAATGGGTTAAAAAGCTTAGATGCAGTGGCGTGCACAGACATTTAGACTGAGGGGCATGAGGTGCTCAAGTGAAAAAAAAGGGCACCTTGTGCAGCGCGTGGTGGAACCGGCCGGTTGCCTTAATAATAGTGTGAGATTTATATAGATTTTGGGGCCTAAATAATATATTAGAAGCTTTTTTTTATCAGGAATTGATCAATGTCACCATGGTCCACACACTGTACAAAAAAAACTTTTTTTTTTTAGCTTTTTTCCAAAAGGGCACATTTTCCAGAGGGAAAAGAGGCAGTGGGTGCTCTTAGCACCCCCTAGTGTATATCTGTGCGCGCCACTGCTTAGATGCGGAGGTCCGGTGTTGACCGGTGGGACCGTGGGACGGTGACGGAAGTGTGTCAGGACGGTGTGACCTTACAGGCACCGGGAACTAACAGGAACCGTGAGAAACAGGTTTATTTAGGTCTTTGTGACCGAAATGTAGAAACAGAGAAATGCAAATATTACAAAGGAGAGAGAGAGAAATGAGTGCACTCTGCATCCTGCATCCTGTCGGAGTATTCGGGTTATCTTCAGGCACCGCGACGTTTCAGACAACGAGACGACCAGAGCTCTGGTCGGTACCATAACGTCTCCATGGTCTCCATGGTAACCAGGATGGAGGTCAGTTCGCTGCTAAAGCATGCATGAGTCATTCCGTAATAAAACTTCCTTTATTGTTTTTTTTTTCTTTTTTCACTCGATCTCCACTGTCCGTCCACAATGTAAACATTCCTAAACTAATACTAGGGGAGGAGGAGGAGGGGGAGGAGGGGGAGGAGGAGGAGGGGAGGAGAGGAGGGTGAGAGGAGGAGGAGGAGGAGGAGGACTGTGTGACCTTTGACCCCTTGGACAGGGACCGTGTGTACACTCGTGATGTGTCACTGATTGTTTGACTGAATATCCATGAATGTCCTTCATTGAAACTGCAGTTGTTCTGACCTGAGATCAGATTCTGAAAATGTCTTCTACATCCCGACAGTTTTCTGAAAAAGCTATGTTTCTATGTCAGTCGTTTTTCAAAAATAGCAGATCTACAAGCTCGTAGCGCGCCACTCGGTGGCGCGCTATGAGCTTGTAGATCTGCTATTTTTCAATAGCTAAAGCATAACATGATGCTAACACCAAAATGGGTTAACCAACCCATTTAGGCCTGACGTTGATGTTTAAAAAAATGTCTTCTATATCTATATCCTGACAGTTTTCTGAAATACCTCATGTTTCTGTATCAGTGGTGCTCAATATTTCATGTCATGTCATGTTGCTTTGTACCAGTTCGCCACAACTCCTCAACGCAGCGTCCGATTGCGGTGAAACTGTGCATGCATATTCCCACAGGCTATAGGCTATTCCTATAGGCTGAGGAAGAAATGCCACTTGACAGTTTTCTAATCAGCCTCATGGTGGCGCTACAACAGGCCAAGCCACGTCTCACACACACACACACACACACACATCCACACCATGTTTATATTACTCCTAAACATTTTGCTAAACATCACACACATTCCTATATCCTCCTGGTGGAGACCACTTGGACATTTCGTTCATTTTTGAGTGGTGCAACCACTCCAAGGAACAGCTTTGTCCGTGTTCACCTATGTAAGTGACGTTCACCCATGCGTTCACCTATGTATGTATGTATGTATGAGCATCATATAATGAGTACCAGTAGGGGCGCTGTTGCCTGCTAATGAGAGAGAGAGAGACAGAGAGGGAGAGAGGAGGAGGAGGAGGAGGGGGAGAGAGGGGAGTTGCACCACTCGGTTCACACGGGTGTGATTTTTAAGTAAAGCCTAATATTTGGGTAAAGCGTGCAGTTCTGAAATGGGGTGGGTTTAAGCCGGGTTGTGGAGAGAGTGATTGTGCTGGTGGGTATATTTGCCTTTGGCTCTCTGTCTGCAGTATGATATTTTTATACCAAACTAAATGATTAATTCTCAGCAGGAGATGTGGTCGTTTGACATACTGTGTGAGCACAGAGGGGTACATTATATTATGTTAACCCATTTTGGGCCGGAACCCCTTTTGGTGTTTTAAGCATTATGTTATAATTTAGCTATTGAAAAATAGCAGATCTACTAGCTCGTAGCGCGCCACCGAGTGGCGCGCTACGAGCTAGTAGGTCTGCTATTTTTAGAAAAATCGTGAAAATGTGCCTCAAATTTGGAATATTTTTTTTTCAGAACAAACGTTTTTAACTCAAATCTTTGCTTCTGGGGAGGAGGTCCCTGGAACAACATATTTTCAGATGGGGGTCTCGGAGGCCAATTACAGATCATTTTTGGGGTCCTTGACATGAAATATTGAGTGATATATATAGGGGCCTAGAAACATAGGTTATTTCAGAAAACTGTCAGAATTTATAGAAGACATTTTTTTCAGGACTAAATGGTTTAACCACTCAGCTACACCTGGGAGTTGAGCTTGAAGCCGTGAAGGACAAATCATTTGAACGAGTATGATAATTATGATCATTTAATTCATGCCGATTATGTGTGGAACTGCAACATGGCGTCCATTGATAATAAAACACAGGGTTTGGTGTGAAATAAATCCATCTATTATTTATCTGGTTGGGGTCATCGTCTGTCTGGGAAGCCCTTTGAAGCACCGTCACGCTATTTCTGCTATCCATGAAGCACAGTGTCAGACAGGGTGTATAATTGTAAAAGATAGCAATTCTTTCCTCCCCTCCCGTTCGTTTCTCCAAAAATAGTCGTTCACTGCTGGAAGAAACTGCAGTAACTCAATGTTAATGGTTACTATACTTTGGTCTGACATAGCATTGGTCCGATCGACTATACCTACCCCAAACCCTCACCCTAACCATAACCGCCAGCACGGGGGCAGCACACCTAAACCTACCCCCCAACCCTCACCCTAACCATAACCGCCAGCACGGGGCAGCACACCTAAACCTGACCCCCAACCCTCACCCTAACCATAACCGCCAGCACGGGACAGCACACCTAAACCTACCCCCCAACCCTCACCCTAACCATAACCGCCAGCACGGGGCAGCACACCTAAACCTGACCCCCAACCCTCACCCTAACCATAACCGCCAGCACGGGACAGCACACCTAAACCTACCCCCCAAACCCTCACCCTAACCATAACCACGAGCACGGGGCAGCACACATAAACCTAACCCCAAATATTTATTAACAGTTTTGCAGAATTACAGTACATTTCAAGCACAAACTCAACAAAAAGACTGTGAGTGGACGACCCGATTAAGCATTACACTTGTTTACAAGAGGGTCCACCTTGTTCAATTCATCAAAAACATTTAGAGACGTACAAATAGACACTTCTATATAGTTAAAGAACAGAACAGGATTTCATCATAAAGGAAGCAAAAAAGGGAAAAGAAACATATACAGTGAGGGGAAAAGGGGGGGAGGGGGGGACCAATGCTCCTTCGACCCAATGATATGTCGGACCAAAGTATAATGCTCCTGAATGTTAATAGCATTTGTAGTATAGATAACAGTAGCAGCACAATAATTATGAATTTGCAACCCATATGGCCAGAAATAATAATGAAGTGTGTGTTTGACTAGAGGGTTTGATTTGACTGGATTGCCGAATTGCACCATAATGCTTTGGTGCACTTCCCCTCCTTGTGGAAAGAGAGGGGGGCTGCATGGAGGTGCGAACGCAGCTCATAAATTGCTATAACAACAATTAGAAATGGAATAAATTACGTACTTTTTTTTCCTTTCCTTTTGTCATTTTTTAACTTCTCTTTTTTTAACTTTTTATTTTTTTTCCTACTGTGTGTGTGTGTGTGTGTGTGTGTGTGTGTGTGTGTGCGTGTGCGTGCGTGCGTGCGTGCGTGCGTGCGTGCGTGCGTGCGTGCATGCATGCATGCGTGTGCTTTTTTTGTGTGATACAGCTGCGCCCTCAGACATGTTCTGCTAATGGCTCACTGAGTCACTGGCATTCACAACTAACTATTACTAGACCGTTAAACACAATGGATGACGTGATGATGTCCATGACATGTGGCGATGTGGCCAAGAAGTGACGTGTGTGTAGATCTGTGATATTCAACAGGACACGTAGTGACTAACATCTGACTCACTATAGGATCCACCTCCTCTCCTTTGGTATACATGAGAGTTTAGCCCAGCAAGCATGCTATTGTGTTGGATGTGTCATCACTCAGACCTGTAATGTCAAGGCTGTCCCTTCTCTCACTCTCCCTCCCAGTGGCGTGCACAGATATTTAGAGGGGCAGGTGCTCAAGTGGAAAAAGAAAAGGGCACCTTGTGCAGCGAGTGGAACCGTCCGGTTGCCTTATCCCATTTTGACATGGGAACGATTCTA
>NC_137884.1:26617475-26628529 GCF_963924005.1 Protomyctophum bolini | reverse complement strand
GAGACATCTTGTTGTGTTTGATGCCTGCCTGCCCTTCTCTCACAGTATAAGGTGTGTGTTGGGTTGAGCATGCAGGCCTGCAGTAGGAGAGTCTCTACGGAGACCTCCGTAGACGTGCCTGGCTGTCGGGGAGTTAATTAATGCAGTTCAGCACATAATAATAATGATGGAGACAAGGCTGAGAAGAAAGGGGGGGGGGGGGGAGTCGGGTGGGATATGGGGTGGGAGTGGGGGGGAGTGGGGGGGGGATATGGGGTGGCGGGGGGGGAGTGGGGGGGCACTTGTTGTTTGTTGAGTCACTGAGCCACAATGACTCGGCCGCTTACTGTTAGCTATATGACTGTGCAGCTTACGCACACACGCACGCACACAAACGCACCCGCACGCACGCACGCACGCACGCAAACTCGTACAGTACAGATGAGGCTGAGCGGCAGGCAGCCTGCGTATAGAATCTGTCTGTCTGTCTGTCTGTCTGTCTGATACATATATCACTTCTCACTGCGTTAGATTTTTATAATGTAATTTAACTATATTATTAAAGCTGCGTTGTTGTTGTCGTCTGCTGGTTGTTGTCGTCTGTTATCGGCGACCGTCCCACGTTGGTACATGGTACATAGGTACATACATAGGTACATAGGTACATAGGTACATGGGTACATGTACAACATGACGCATAGCTACATGTACACAGGGGCGGCCTTAAGGATGCATGTACACTGCGTGTACAGTACAAGGATGACTCAGCATTGTTTAGTGTTGTTGTAGTTCTAGCCTGTGGGGCGTTTCCTCTAATGTTTCCCCCGCACTGTGTGGTGGTGTGGAGTCTGATCCTGTTCTGTGAATGGCTGGGAGGTGTGGGTGTGGCACGCACACGCGCACACACACACACCGACACATGCACACACACACACACACACACACACACACACGCACACGCGCAGACACACGCAGACACACACACACCACTGCACCTTGCTCTATCCATAGTGCCCTCACAGCACCCCGTACGCACTTGTGGACATTTTATCGGTTCACGATAAACTCCAGTTGGACTCACCTGTGTGCTCTCTCTCTCTCTCTGTCTCTCTGTCTCTCTCTCTCTCTCTCTCTCTCACAGGAGACAGAACATAGCTTGGTACCAGTCCAGAACACACATGGAGTCATTTGAGTGGTACCAGAACACACATGGAGTCCGTGGAGTGGAGGACCTGTGCTCATTCACACAGGTAAAGTTCACCGCAGGGCGTAATGTTCTATAGCTCACATTGTGTTGTTGTGTTCACCTGTATGTTGTTGTTGCACACCTGTGTGTGTGTGTGTGTGTGTGTGTGTGTGTGTGTGTGTGTGTCCGTGTGCGTGTGTGTGTGTGTGTGTGTGTGTGTGTGTGTGTGTGTTGTGTGTGTGTGCGTCTGCGTGTGTGCGTGCACGTACGTGTTTGTTAATAGAGGCCTCATTCCGTCAGCAGTGATTCTCCAAGGGGCCCATGTGACCTCATTAGCGAGGTGTCTATGCACGCCTCAGGTCCATGAGCGCGCGCACACACGCATGCACGCACGCACGCACACACACACACACACACACACACACACACACACACACACACTGCGCCCAGCTGCCTTTGTGTGTGTGTGATGTAGTGGTGGTATGGGTACGTATTTCCCACCACGGAGTAACCTCGCGTCTCGGAAGACAGTCTGGCGAGACCACTGGGGCCAATCAGAGGCAGGCGGAGCATTACCATGCTCAGACATAGAATAGATATAGCATATGCGTCACAGAGGAAATCGGGACTTCCTGAAAGTTCATATAATGGCCTGTTGTGGCGCTGTCATCGGACCCAGAAAAGAGATCCATGTATTTTGGCCCAACTTCACCTAGACTGAATTACCTTACTGAATACTTTCTGCCTCCAGTCACTATAGTTTAAAGTCTCATTTCTAATGTCATAATATTCTTTTTGGAAAATTATGGTTCCATTTATTAAAAGAATGACCATAAAGTCGAGTAACTATGTTCTGAGGGGCGTGGCTACCGTTACAGTCTATGATCGGGATTCCCCTCCCACTCGAGTCAAAATAAAAACCAACAGAGAAGAAGGGGGGAAGTCCCGCCTCGTTGTCTGGGCCAAAACGGATCTAGAAAGATGGCGATTTACAATTCAAGGACTGACAGGCTTCATCTTACGTCCATATCAGACCCGGAGAACGCTTTGTCCATATTTTTTACAGTCTATGTGTGTGTGTGTGTGTGTGTGTGTGTGTGTGTGTGTGTGTGTGTGTGTGTGTGTGTGTGTGTGTGTGTGTGTGTGTGTGTGTGTGTGTGTGTGTGTGTGTGTGTGTGTGTGTGTGTGTGTGTGTGTGTGTGTGTGTGTGTGTGTGTGTGTGTGTGTGTGTGTGTGTGTGTGTGTGTGTGTGTGTGTACACACACGTGTATGAATGAGTCAGAGGGCATGAGAACAGGGTGTCCGGTTTGGCACGATGACATGTGTGTACAGAGAGGTTGTTAGAGAGGAGCTATTGGTGTAGATTTTCGTCTTGCACAAACATTAAATCCCCATTGACAATGAATGTGTCTGATGATGTACAATGATAGGAGCGTGCCCCTCACTTCACACGGGTGTGATTATTTATTATTTGAACTGGGGACCCCCCCACCCTGACTTGTAAGAGTTGAGGCATTACATTTAGTTTGACTCAGATTGTGCAAATAGCAGATCTATTGAGCTTGTAATATTATTATTAGTTTGGCCAATATTTCACCAATCTTTATAGTATAGTGATTACTTATTTTTTTTATGGAGGGACAGACAGTAGGCTGACAGGAAATGGGGAGAGAGATGGGGGGGTGACGTGCAGTAAAGGCTGTCGGGATCGGGAGTCGAACCCGCAGCACGCCATCAGCCTGGCTCAGCAGCCTCTAGGGGCCCAGACGGTTGAGCTAACCGTCTGGGCCGATCTGCGTGTATGTTTTGATTTTATTTTTAATGACAGGTCCAAGTGGTTCATAAGATACTAGACGTTGCGGAGCGGTTGGTTTGTGGGAATTCCCACTTCTCCCGGTGTTCCTGTTCCCGGTCATCCTCCTCCTTGCTTTCCTGGGCTGACGTCCAGCTGTATGTTCACGGAGCGCCGCTCGCCCTCACTCCAACGAGAGAGAGAGAGAGAGAGAGAGAGGGAGGGAGAGAGAGACACAGAGAGAGAGAGAGAGAGAGAGAGAGGGGCAGGAGGACAGCTTTCTGAGACACACCCCCCTGGCTGGAACACGTGCGCACGCTCACAAACACGCATGCACACACACACACGCCCCCACACACAGACACACACACACACACACAGACACACACACACACACACACACACACACACGCCCCCCACACACAGACACACATGCACGACTCACTGAGCTGTGAGTTCCATAGTCCACATGGGTGTGTTGCACTTCCTCTTCCATTCTTGGCCCACTTTAGGGAGACACACCCACTTTGTTTTGGAGCGCAAGAGAGAGAGAGACAGGAGTGTGTGTGTGTGTGTGTGTGTGTGTGTGTGTGTGTGTGTGTGTGTGTGTGTGTGTGTGTGTGTGTGTGTGTGTGTGTGTGTGTGTGTGTGTGTGTGTGTGTGTGTGTGTGTGTGTGTGTGTGTGTGTGTGTGTGTGTGTGTGTGTGTGTGTGTGAGAGAGAGAGAACGAGAGAGAGAACGGATGAGGGAGGAATGGGGCAGGGGCAATACACCGAGTGACGCACTGGATCCAACGCTTAAGCTGTTCTGTCAACAGAGAGAGGGAACCGAGCTGCGTTGAGAGAGCATGGCGTCTCAGATCAGACGAGAGGAGACGAGACGAGACAGGGAACGATGCCGCCGGAGTCCTGACGGCGTTACGGACCGCTGTGACCGAAGACCGATGCTGTCACCCAGCTGGACCCAGAGGAGAGAGAGAGAGAGAGAGAGAGAGAGAGAGAGAGAGAGGGACTCGGAAACCTCCCTTTGGTTCATGAACTGAACTGGGAGGATATACTGACAGACGAACGCAGACATGTAAACACAGACAGACTGACTGCCACAGGAGACAGTGAGTAAAACAGAAGTGATATATCACAGGACACAATGGGGTTTTTTGTCGTGTGTGTGTGTGTGTGTGTGTGTGTGTGTGTGTGTGTGCGTGTTTACCTTTGGTCGTTCTGTTCAGCAGCACGATTTTTTGTTTAAGCTTCCGTGTCTCTGATATTCTCCATTTGAGTGTCACAACATGCGAGTCTGTTTGTGTGTGTGTGGGCGTCTGAGTGCGTGTGTGTGTGTGTGTGTGTGTGTGTGTGGGTGCGTGTGTGTGTCTGTGTGTGGGCGTCTGTGTGCGTGTGTGTGTGCACGCAGGGGCGTGTTGTGTGCGCGGCCTCGCCTCCTTTCCGTGAGCTTTTTTTTGCCTCTACCTGTGTGTTTGTTTACCTGAGAGGTCCTCCTGGACCGTGGGACGGTATATACTCTGTGAAACCCTGAGTGTAAATGTAATTCACAACCATTTTGGGTCCCACTCTTTACCCTCTTAACCCATTCTGGGTGCTGGGGAAACCCCTTTGGTGTTTTAAAGCATTATGTTACGCTTTAGCTATTGAGAAATACTGTAGCTACGAACTTGTAGTAGGTCTGCTATTTTTAAGTGGTGCAACCACTTCCTTAAATGACTGTGTGTGTGTGTGTGTGTGTGTGTGTGTGTGTGTGTGTGTGTGTGTGTGTGTGTGTGTGTGTGTGTGTGTGTGTGTGTGTGTGTGTGTGTGTGTGTGTGTGTGTGTGTGTGTGTGCGTGTGCGTGTGTGTGTGGGTGGCTGGGTGCGTCTGAGCACGAAAACAGCACGGTTGTTTTTCACCACCTGTGCGCAACCTGTACATGCTTCCACAGAGAAAGTTTTTAAACTAAAATCTTTGCTTCTGAAATACAACGTATTTTCAGATGGTCGTATTTTCAGATGGTTTGAGAACGACAGATTTAGAAGGCCTTTGTAGAATGAATGGTCCCCAGGTCTACTCTGGGTTAAATCAACACCCCGAGGGGGTTTTTCTTGCACGGTAACAGAATCTTCCGGGCTCTGCCCTCGATATCCCGGCAGAGATACACTGTACAAAACGATTATCCTGCCACGTCTCCATGCTCGGCTCTCATTGGACAGGACAGATCACCTGTACGTCTCCATGCTCTGCTCTCATAGGACAGGACAGATCACCTGTACGTCTCCATGCTCTGCTCTCATTGGACAGGACAGATCACCTGTATGTCTCCAGGCTCTGCTCTCATAGGACAGGACAGATCACCTGTACGTCTCCATGCTCTGCTCTCATTGGACAGGATAGATCACCTGTATGTCTCCAGGCTCTGCTCTCATAGGACAGGACAGATCACCTGTACGTCTCCATGCTCTGCTCTCATTGGACAGGACAGATCACCTGTATGTCTCCAGGCTCTGCTCTCATAGGACAGGACAGATCACCTGTACGTCTCCATGCTCTGCTCTCATTGGACAGGACAGATCACCTGTATGTCTCCAGGCTCTGCTCTCATAGGACAGGACAGATCACCTGTACGTCTCCAGGCTCTGCTCTCATAGGACAGGACAGATCACCTGTACGTCTCCATGCTCTGCTCTCATATAAGAGATCACCTGTACACTGTGGCAGGAAGTGAAGTCTAATTTATACTTTGTTGTACAATTGTGTTGTGCACCGAAAAGATGCTTGTAGATCAGTTGTTATGGGATATGGCTCCCCCCATATCTCCCCCCATATCTTGCAAGTATGATCGAACCCTACAAACCCTCCCGCTCACTCAGATCAGCCAACGCAGGGAAGCTGGAAGTACCCTCACTAAAAACGCCGGGACAACGCTCCACACGTCCCAAACTCTTCTCCCTTCTGGCTCCAAAACTGTGGAATGCACTTCCCATTGCAGTCAGAACTGCAGCATCACTACCCAATCTTCCGCCGTAGTTTGAAAACCCACCTTTTCAGACTCCATCATGGCCCATAGCACTTACCCCACCCCCTTAGATAGCAATTCTGTAGACTTAGATAGCATTTGATACAGTTATAGCATGTTATGTAAACAGCATTGTTTGTAGTCATAGCACGTCATAGTACATAATATATATCATAGTAGTATAGATGTATAGCTTATATGTATAGTTTCATTATAGATATTCCACTGTTACTTTTTTAGCTTACACATGCATTCCCCATGCTTTTTGTTCTTGCTTAATGTAAGTCGCTCTGGATTAAGAGCGTCTGCTAAATGCCTAAATTGTAAATTGTAAATTGTAGAGAGAGAGGAGGGGGTCAGAGAATCAGTCAGTCAGAGACAAGCACATCAGGGCAGAGGTTAAACATATGGGAAGGCAAAAGCTCGTAGAGCTTGTAGAGAACCAATGATATAGAAACATAGGGTTTTTCAGAACACTTGTCATGATTTAGAAGACATTTGTCTAAATGATGGATGCGTCTGGGGGTCGAGGAGGATGGACAGGTTAACAGTGCTAGTCTGGGGGTCGAGGAGGATGGACAGGTTAACAGTGCTAGTCTGGGGGTCGAGGAGGGATGGACAGGTTAACAGTGCTAGTCTGGGGGTCGAGGAGGGATGGACAGATTAACAGTGCTAGTCTGGGGGTCGAGGAGGATGGACAGGTTAACAGTGCTAGTCTGGGGGTCGAGGAGGATGGACAGGTTAACAGTGCTAGTCTGGGGGTCGAGGAGGATGGACAGGTTAACAGTGCTAGTCTGGGGGTCGAGGAGGATGGACAGGTTAACAGTGCTAGTCTGGGGGTCGAGGAGGGATGGACAGGTTAACAGTGCTAGTCTGGGGGTCGAGGAGGGATGGACAGGTTAACAGTGCTAGTCTGGGGGTCGAGGAGGGATGGACAGGTTAACAGTGCTAGTCTGGGGGTCGAGGAGGGATGGACAGGTTAACAGTGCTAGTCTGGGGGTCGAGGAGGATGGACAGGTTAACAGTGCTAGTCTGGGGGTCGAGGAGGGATGGACAGGTTAACAGTGCTAGTCTGGGGGTCGAGGAGGATGGACAGGTTAACGGTGCTAGTCGCGTCCAGAGACATAATGTCTTCCTTTTCCTCTTCCGCGAGTTCGTCTGTCGTTTGGTCGGCGAGCCTTTCTGCTCCGTCACGGCTTGGAGGAGTCTGTCTTCTCTCTCACTTCACCTGCTGTGGTACACTACACACACACACACGCGCACGCACACACACACACACGCACGCACACACACACACGCGCACACACACACACACACACACACACACACACGCACATGCACGCACACGCACACACAGGCCGACTATAAAAACGCCTTCTTTTTAATCCTTACCTGAGTTTTCTGACAAACTTCAAATTTGTATTCAAAACATAACAATATATACCAGGTTCAGGTTTATTTGTCATGTGTATAGATAGAGTATAATTTTTTATTTTTTTGCTCAGAGCACTCTCAGTCTTACATACACAGGACATAAACAACATCTATAGTGCAAGAAAAAGACAAAAAAACAGAAAATAAGTGAAGTGACAAAACAGTGCAATACAGTTCAAGGTCAGCTAAATACATACTGTAGCAATAACTGAAAGGAAAGAAAAGTATACCGGTATAGGTTGCATATAGTTCTAAATGGACTATAGCTACAGTATAGACCAACAACAATTGTATTGACAGTGATGGTGGTGATGCGTGTCCCTCTTACATAACTTCCTGCCCAGGTCATGTACTGTGGAAGGCCCGGCCCGGCCCGGCCCGCAGAGAACTTTGTTTGTGTAGGAAGCGAGCGGTGGCGGCGGCGGTGGTCATGTCAACGCAGCCAGGGCGTGTTTACTGTAGTTTACTGAAGTGGGTACTGTACTGTTACTGCATACTGTTACTGTAGTTACTGAAGTGGGTGCCACCGACCGCCAAGAGGCATCAGACTTTGACTCAGCGGCGCTGTGAGCTAACCCATTCTGACCTGAGATCAGATTCTATAAATGTCCTGACAGTTTTCTGAAAAAGCTAAGTTTCTATGTCAGTGGTTCTTCGATTTTTCAAAAAATAGCAGACCTACAAGCTCGTAGTGCGCCACTCGGTGGCGCGCTATGAGCTTGTAGATCTGCTATTTTTCAATAGCTAAAGCATAACATGATGCTATAACACCAAAAGGGGTTCCCGCCCCAAAATGTGGTTCTAATAGCGCTCACTTGGTGGGAGAGTTGATGTGGTAATGGCGTATAACTGGAGAAGGTTTCAGGTTCAATCCAAACCTTATAGCATGTCCATCAGTATATGTGTATATGCAAGACACGATAGTGTAGAATCGTTTGAAAAGAAGAAGACCTCAGGATGTGTTGTATATTACTCAGCAAGAATCTTTATTAGTTGCTAAGGAGTCACATTTGAGTTCAATAAAAGTAAACGGAGTTGGACAGCTTACTTCCATGAGATGACAATTATCCAGATGGCTGTTGTTGTATTTTATTGCTGGGTTGTTTATTGTTGACTTGCAAGCTTTGCACTAAAGGAGCTACTGTATATCAATACCATTTGATTTGATGTAATTTGAAACTGCTACCTGCTCTGACAAAACAAAACAAATGTCTCTGTTAATGTTTCTATATCTGTGGTGCTCAATATTTCACGTCAAGGACCCCCAAAAATTATATTCAATTGGGCCACCGACTCCCCCATCTGAAAATATGTAGTTCCAGTGACCCCCCTGGAAGCAGAGATTTGAGTTAAAAATGTTCGCCATGAAAGAATATATATTCAAAGATTTGCGCCCAACATTTTCACGTTTTCAAAAATAGCAGACCTACAAGTTCATAGCGCCGCGCTATGAACTTGTAGATCTGCTATTTTTCAACAGCTAAAGCATAACATAATATAATGCTTAAAACACCAAAAAGTGGTTCCCGCCCCAAAATGGGTTAACGTACCATGCTCTCTGTGATCACTGTGGCCTATAGCTGTGATGTCATGCTCTCTAAGGTTGGGCTGACATCATGACACTGTTTACCCAAAACCGGGCCAGCCTGTACGTCTCTCCCTCTCTCTAACCCCAGAGTATCGCTCTGTCGTCATCACAGCCACATTGTTGTCCCAAAACGGCCCGCGGGCAGACGGGGCAAGGCGGTACACACAGGTCTGGACTGCCCTTTTAATGTTTGGCACCGGTCAATAATATTGACCTCATGCAGACCTCAGTGTGGCCATCTTGCCGTATAACCCATTCTGACCTGAGATCAGATTCTAAAAAAATGTCTTCTACATCCTGACAAGTTTTCTGAAAAAGCTATGTTTCTATATGTCAGTCGTTCTTGGATTTTTCAAAAATAGCAAGACCTATAAGCTCGTAGCGCGCCACTCGGTGGCGCGCTACGAGCTTGTAGATCTGATATTTTTCAATAGCTAAAAAGCATGACATAATGCTAACACCAAAAGGGGTTACCGCCCCAAAATGGGTTTTAATGGCAGGGTGGCAACTAGCCGCGATTTGCCATTGACTGACAGCCCATATACATCCAAACAGAAAAGAACTATCTGATTGTATTAAACAAAACAGTCAAACTCACCAACATTGCAGCTGTACAAAAAGCTTGAATTATATCCTCTTTCTATCTAACTAAGTGTTTGTTTCATAAAAAGCCACAATAGACATTATTATGAGCTTTACTTTCTGTCAAGACATTCCTTGCAGAGTTTGGAAGCAGGTGGTGCACAGGACCGTTGAGTGATATCCAACCAAACTCTGACACTTATATAATAATCACCACAATAATTAAGGAATTCCACACTAAGGAATGTCTTAGACAGAAAGTAGCTCATATAACAGACTAGCATTTCTAATCCAATCCAATCCACTTTATTTATATTATTATAGCACATTTCACAACTCAGGGTTTATACAAAGTGCTGCTACAGAAAGTTAAAAGCCTAAATACACTGTAACGCTAAAACAGAAAAAGAAAACTGCAAAATCACACACATAACAATAAACCAAACGGAATTATAAGCCAAGGTGTAAAGGTGGGTCTTATAAGGGCTTTAAGGACTTGAAGGGGAGAAAATGTTTTTATTTTATCTTGAAGGGGCATGTTTTGCACAATAACATATTAGCCTTTTCATTATGTCTGCCCACGATCTCTGTGAGTACGTTTGTTTAACTCAGTCACTGATACTAAAATCTGATATTTTTTTATTTTTATTTTACCCATACTGTTATATAAAACGAAAATAAAAAGATTTTGAAAGAAAGGTGGGTCTTAAAAGTCTGGATGGTGGGGGCCAGTTTGACATGGGACTCGGAGGGGAGGTCATTCCACAATCTGGGGGCTACGAACGACAGCATTAAGTTCAGCACAAACTAGTCAGGCCGATTTTGGAACATTGTTTTTGCACATGAAAAGTAGCCCGCATGCAGCACTGCATGGTCTGCAACAGTGTTGCCATAGTGTTGCCAGGCCTGCTTAGTTAAGTTATTATTAGCGACGTCGTCTTTGGGCTTCTTGTTTTCCTGTGAAGTCGTTTGAAAATAGCTGATGTAATAATAGGGCAGTGGTGAAAGTGGTGTAGCTTCTTTTGGACTTGTTTTTCAGAGACCTCATGGTCGCAATTGTTTCACTCACAGAATCTGTGAGTTATAGTGTCGAAGTGTCCTTGAGCAAGTCTCTGAACCCCTAATTGATCCCGATGGGCAGGTTGTTGGTGCCTTTCCTCCGCCATCAATGTTCAAACTGAACATTTTGTTCAAAGATTGTTGGACAACAACTTCAGAAACGTTATACATCCACGTATGATAACAGCATCCTAAGGTTATAGCAAGGAATATCACCTTTAATACTAGCCATGTGTTGTATATGGAGAATATAGGTTGCTACCTTCAGGAAGGAGATATGGTGTACCAGCATACAATAAGGTCAGACTAAAGAGGTCCTTTGTCCACCAGTCGACCTTGAGGCTTAACCCATTCTGACCGGAAACCCATTTTGGTGTTAGCATCATGTTATGCTTTAGCTTTTGAAAAATAGCAGATCTACAAGCTCATAG
>NC_137884.1:26574975-26612475 GCF_963924005.1 Protomyctophum bolini | reverse complement strand
GTTTCTGCTCCGCTACAAATATTGTACTTTTACTCCCACTACATGTATTTGAAAATGCTGCAGGTTACTATAGTTACTTTGTGTAGCCTGTAGATTTAGATTGTTATTACAAAACATACAGACGCCTGGGTGACAGCAGACTGCTGGGCGAGTGCTGGCGCTTTGGCATGGGGGGTCAGATCAACATATCTGCCTGGGTGACATCAGACTGCTGGGCGAGTGCTGGCGCTTTGGCATGGGGGGGTCAGATCAATATATCTGCCTGGGTGACAGCAGACTGCTGGGCGAGTGCTGGCGCTTTGGCATGGGGGGGTCAGATCAATATATCTGCCTGGGTGACAGCAGACTGCTGGGCGAGTGCTGGCGCTTTGGCATGGGGGGGTCAGATCAATATATCTGCCTGGGTGACATCAGACTGCTGGGCGAGTGCTGGCGCTTTGGCATGGGGGGGTCAGATCAACATATCTGCCTGGGTGACAGCAGACTGCTGGGCGAGTGCTGGCGCTTTGGCATGGGGGGGTCAGATCAACATATGGAATGAATTCAAGCTATATATTCTTAGATGATTTCGAGTTATATTATAGGATAGATTTTGCGCAACTGTAAACATGAAACGGAAGTGTGGAGGAGGCTTTATATTTTACTCATGATCAGACATGATGCAGAATCAATGCTTGTCAGTCTGGGCCAAGCGAGACTATGCATTGAAGGAAGCATAAGTTCAGTTCGGGTCTCTCCCCAGGTTGGCAGAGGGAGAGTAGCGCCCAGGATTACAGTTTAGGGCAAATTGGCACTATAAGTATTTTGGCGGTGCCTTGATTGATTGATTGATTGATTGATTGATTGATTGCGTCGGGTCGGAATGCCTGATTTTACACTTAGTTGCAATGCTGAAAATAGCCGATCTTGTGAGTTTGTAGAATCTGCTACTTTCAGAGTGCCAACCAAACGTAAAAGAACTGCTCCCGCCGTAGTTTTAGTTATCATAGCTTAGTCAGGGTGACCAGTCATTAGTCCTACAACTATAACCTATATCAAACCTTCACCCTAAACCTAACCTCCCACGGGGCAGCACACCTAAACCTAACCTCCCACAGGGCAGCACACCTAAACCTAACCTTAACCCATGTCTAACCAATGACTAGTCTAAACTACCGGTAAGTATGCACCCCCTTAGTTTTTAATTCAGTTTTCGTCTGCGGAAAAAGGTAGTCGACATATTTCGCCATATAGTTTTAGTCGACAAAATCAACACTGATGTAATTTCTTCTTTCTTTTTTAATGAATTTGGGACGAGAGTTGAAAAACAATCATCGAGAGAGAGAGAGAGAGAGAGAGAGAGAGAGAGAGAGAGAGAGAGAGAGAGATAGAGAGAGGCTGTTATGTTTGTTTGTTAAATTATTTTCATTGTTACTGTATTGCTTGTTGTTCATTATTGTTGGGATGTTTGTTGACTTTTGTTTTGTTGTATGTATACGCTTTGGCAATGTAAAACATATTTATCATGCCAAAAAAGCATTTTGAAATTGAATTGAGAGAGAGAGAGAGAGAGAGAGACTAAGGAAACACATAAAGGTCACCTCCTCCTTCGCAGTGATTTTCCTCTCTTTCTTGTGTACCGTTCATTGTCTGGAACTTGTTCTCTTCTGTTCTGTCATATCTGCTGCCTGCTGTCGGTAGTCATGGCTGCCAGTTCCCACCTGATATAGTGTGGGAGTTCTAATTGCTACAAGCATTGCATAATGCATTCGGATCAGACAAGGACATAACTCTAAGATATAACAGGTCACTCACCCCTCCTAATGGGTATTTCGTAACATTTTGACAGTAAACACGCCTGTAGACATCCTTGACAACATACAACGTACGCCTTTCTTTCCCCTGGCCTTGTGCTCACTGCTCAGAGACGTCCTTTTTAGTGTTGTTATACAATACATGACATTAGACATTTTATCAAGAGGGTTTTAATAAACACTTTCATTTCACCTGCAGACACTGCATCTGTTGTGTCACATTCTCCACTGATTTCACCTCCTCATTCGGGACTGATTTTCACAGCCTAATAATTGGCAGACGTGGTTTGGAATGTTGGTGTTATTAATCAGATGTATAGGCTTTTGTTTTCTTTTATACCTTCGGGGTGGCGGTGGTTCAGTGGGTAGAGTGGCCCGGATGGTAACCGCAAGGTTGCCAGTTCGAACCCTGTGCTGTGGGCTCCCCCAGAGTTAGTGTCGAAGTGTCCTTGAGCAAGACTCTGTTCTGAACCCCTAATTGCTCCTGATGTGCTGGTTGGTGCCTTGCATGGTTTCCGCCGCCATCGGTGTATGAATGAATGTGTGTGTGAATGGATGAATGTAATCTATGTAAAGTGCCTTGGATAGCGGCGACCGGACCTGCTATTTTTACTCTGCCACAAATGATGCTGTTAATAAGACTGTTTATCTGTTTCCAGGGCGAGCGGGCCGTGTCCACTGCGGCGGCAAAACAGGGCAGTAGCCGCAGAAACAAGAGGGGAAATAGGGTGATCTGATCTGTTCCCGTAACTTTGGTCCAAACTAAGCCAGATGTTTGAGAATCTCTACAAGGGAAGATCGAGGCCCCCTAGCTTATTGTTTGGTCCTGGTGTTGGAGGAGAAATAGTCTTTATTATAGCTGCTGGTTTGTATTCTGAAGAAAACATGAGAAATGTCCTTGTGTTTGTTTTTGTGTTGTTTTTGTTTTTCATCTTGTTGGCTAATCGCATTCCGGGTTAAACATTCACGGATGTTTAACTCGTGTGTGCGTGGGCGGGCGTGTGTGTGTGCGTGCGTGTGTGTGTGCGCGCGCGCGTGTGTGTGTGTGTGTCTTTGTGTGCGTGCATGTGTATGTTTGCTCAACTATGTGTGTGCTTCCAAGTTGGCTTTACGAGCCTGCCTGTGCAGTATATTAGTGTATTTACTATTTGTTTGGTGTGTGCGTGTGTGTGTGTGTGTGTGTGTGTGTGTGTGTGTGTGTGTGTGTGTGTGTGTGTGTGTGTGTGTGTGTGTGTGTGTGTGTGTGTGTGTGTGTGTGTGTGTGTGTGTGTGACTGTGTGTGTGTGTGTGTGTGTGTGTGTGTGTGACTGTGTGTGTGTGTGTGTGTGTGTGTGTGTGTGTGCGCATGTGTATATGCCCTATAGGCAGAGGCACGTGTGTGTGAGATTGAATGAATGATTTATAGACGTCTGTGCCGCTTAGTGGAGATTGAAGTTCTCTCCTCGGCACTCTTGCAGCCATCCTTGATGCTTCCGTAGCCCTACTGGGATCAATCAAGCTTTAATGTCTCATTTTATCTCCACCACAGACTCAACACAGGGGCCTAATAAGAATGCCTATAACGCCGTGTGGCCCCGGGCATGAACCCACACAGCTACTGCACCCCACACCCCCGCCTGGAACCAACCCACATTAACCCATACATCAACCTGGGGCACTAAACTACTGCCTCCCTCTGGCCAGCCGGGGCGCCTGATGGAGGGGAAAGGAACTGGTCGGAATAACGTGTTCCTTTCCACGCGCTATACGTATGTCCAACCAGGGAAACTCCCCCCTGTCAGGTGTAAAGGAGCAACTTGGACACTCAGGCATGAAGGAAGCATGAGTTCAAGTCCGTTGCTCTCCCCTTGTCCCCCATATATGGGGACTAGGTTGGTCTCCCCTTGTCCCCCATATATGGGGACTAGGTTGGTCTTCCCTTGTCCCCCATATATGGGGACTAGGTTGGTCTCCCCTTGTCCCCCATATATGGGGACTAGGTTGGTCTTCCCTTGTCCCCCATGTATGGGGACTAGGTTGGTCTCCCCTTGTCCCCCATATATGGGGACCAGGTTGGTCTCCCCTTGTCCCCCATATATGGGGACTAGGTTGGTCTCCCCTTGTCCCCCATATATGGGGACTAGGTTGGTCTTCCCTTGTCCCCCATGTATGGGGACTAGGTTGGTCTCCCCTTGTCCCCCATATATGGGGACTAGGTTGCTCTCCCCTTGTCCCCCATATATGGGGACCAGGTTGGTGGAGGGTGTGTAGAGCCCAGGATCACATTAGATGATTGACACAGGGGTGAAAAATGGGTTACAAAATCGTGGGATAAAAAAGAAAATGAAAACCTGGGGCTGTGTGTGTGTGTGTGTGTGCGCGATGATGGCATGAGAGGTGCGATTGAATTGTCACTGCAGTCGAGAACTTATACCGCAGTTACTCGAGGCGTACGTACGTTACGTACGTGCCGTGGGCTCCTACTGTATTATCTGTGTCTATGTTATTGGCTGAGGGTGATAATAATGGCCCGTTAAGCGCTCATAATTCTGTTCGCCGTCGATGACGAAGCTTTACGCATAGCCAGGAAACGATGACTAGCTTTACGTATAGCCAGGAAATGAGTCGTCGTTCTCTGCGGTGTCTCTCTTCCCTTCCTACGTGAAGTCACAGCCAGGGGAATTTTGGGGGCTGTTGGGGTGGTTTTGGGGCGCTTCTCAGAAAGGAAGCATCGCCTCTGATATTTACACACACACACACACACGCACGCACGCACGCACGCACGCACGCACGCACGCACGCACGCATGCACGCACGCACGCACGCACGCATGCACACAGCCCTCCTTCCTGGAAGTGTCCTGAGCAATACGATGGCTCAGAGTACACCAGCCGGGGGCTTTTGGGGGGCTTCTCAGAGCCTCTGAGGCTCTGATATTTAAACGTTGCATTCGTAGCATTCGTAGGAGTTTGAGACACTGACTAAATACACACCACTCACACACAACAATGACATTGGGGGGTTTTCCAATTATAGGAAAGTCGATCCGGGGCTTTTTTTTGGGTGATTTTTTCCGGCTTAATCAATAACGATAAAGTCAACAACATGACTCTGACTCACTGTGATCTTTTCCTGTGAAGATATGCCAGCTGGTGTGACTCCTCTAACAACACCGCAGTGCTGTCTATAACCACTTATAAAGCCTCCCCCACACACACACGCACGCACGCACACACGCACACACGCATGCACGCACACACACACACGCACGCACGCACGCACGCACGCACACACGCACACACACACACACGCACGCACACACGCACACAGCCCTCCTTCCTGGAAGTGTCCTGAGCAATACGATGGCTCAGAGAGACGACTCGGCTCCTCCTGACGAGAAGTGAGGATCAATCTCAGGTCGCTGCCCTCTGGGTGTTGTGGAGTTGTGGTGTTGGCGCTGGTCTTGGATCAGGTCGCTGCCCTCTGGGTGTTGTGGTGTTGTGGTGTTGGCGCTGATCTTGGATCTGCAGCGAGCAGCAGCAGCAGCGGTCCACTGGGAGAAGTTAAGAGGATAGTCACAAAGCAGTGGATGATTCATGGCTTTGATACTCCCACCCCCGAAGCTGTATTTTACATCCGTGCTGTTTTAAAGAGCAATTTGCGCTGTGTCAGATTTGACCCGGCGACCTGGTCTTCGGTTCCTGCAAGTGAACAGGAACCGAAGAGATGGTGAGGCACTCGCTCGTGCACAAGCGGTGACACACGCACACGCACACACACACACACACACACACACACACAGACACACACACACAGACACACACACACACACACACACACAGACAGACACACACACACACACACACACACACAGTCAGTCATGCACGCTTTCGCAGATCGATTGCTTATTATTCTGTGCCTGTCACACGTACAGTATACCATGTAGGTGTGATATCACATCCACCACCAGGTGCTGCTGATAAAAACAGCCATGTGACAGACATGAGTAATGGCTGCCGTTAAATAATTACACAACATCCTGTATGTGTGTGAGCTCTCAGTTAATACCTCCCCCCCCTCCTCCCCCTCCCCCCTCCCCCTCCCTCTCTCTCCTACACAGAGCCCTCCGTCCATCCATCTGTCTCTTCCACCTTTCTTTTCCATCTGTCCATCCTGTCCCTTTGATCTGTCAGTCCTTAATTCCGTTCTAAATGTCCATCATTCTTTCATCTCTTCTTCATGTGGGTCTTTTCTGTGAAAAAAGGAATAACTTTTTGGAATAACTTTGGAAATGATTATGTGCTCACAGCTTGGAAATTAGAATATTTTTTTTTTATTCACATTTTGCTCAAGCGAACTTGAGCCATACCGAGTGCCATGTGTGTCGCACGTTGCGAAGTTCGCTTTTAGCCGACTCAGCCCACGTTCGAGTTAGAATATATAGTCTCTAAATTGTCACTTCACTGTCATCTGATGACCCCCCCCCCCCCCCCCCAAAATATGTGGGGAGTGGGACCCCCCTGTGGGGGTGTTAAAGTTAATGTATAGTTTTTTTAGCTCACAAGCTTGTAGATTTTATATAGAGCTATTTTCATTTCATTTTCATTTCATTTTATGAAATAATATTGTGTAGACATGGATGGATTCAGTGTCTTTGTAAATACAGTATAGGCCTAGTATAGTCTGTTTGATCACTATTGATTTGTTATCGGAATGGAGCAAGTATTTAAATCGACACAGTGGAATTAATATCACAGTGATTCTGCAAAAATGCAAGGTGGAAATACATAAATGCTCTATAAACCTGCCATCATCAACGTGATTGTCTAATGTTGCCCTCTCTCTCTCTCTCGCTCTCTCTCTCTATCTCCCCCCCCTCTCCCCCCCCCCCCCTCTCTCTCTCTCTCTCTCTCTCTGCAGGAAGGATGACATCAGCGTCACCCATGGTAGCCAGGGCTCTGCCGTGCCATTCATGACAGCGGTGTGCGTGAGCGTGCTTGCGTGCTTGCGTACGTGCGTGCGTGCGTGCGTGAGTGCGTGTGTGCGTGCATGCATGCGTGCGTGCGTGTCTGTGTGTGCGTGCGTACGTGCGTGGGCGTCTCTGTGTCTGCCTGCGTGCGTGTCACTTCCTGGGGGAGAATGGACCAGGAAGGGAGCTGATAGCGCCGCCTCACACCTCCGCGTGGGAGTGGTTTCAGGGACGCCGGTTGGCCGGGCTGTGAACCTCGTCTACTGTACTTGTACAGTAAACAGTAAGTATGGGGGTGGTGAGCCAACTGTTACTGTACTTGTTGTTGCAGCAGCGATGGAAGAAGTACTAAGTACTCACATGTTTTATGTTTTATCAATGGCAATGTAGTATCTGCATCAAAATATACTTTAACTACAAAAAAATTAAAGTACTCATTACTTTCCAGTTTGTAGAGATGCTATTTTCACTATAGCTCTAACCACAAGGCCACTGAGCTGTTTTTTGCTTTACTCGTAAAACAAAGTAGTTCTATATTGCAGTATTTATACTAAAAAAAATAAAAGCTTTGAGTATACTTTTTCCCACCACTGATCATTTCTGTGTGTTTTCAACCTGTAGACCTAAATGGAGCAACCAACCTCCAAGATGCTGCACTGCCCCCTGGTGTCTACAAGCGGAATCACCAGAGTCAACTGTAAGGAAGCTTGTTAGCCCATTTTGGGCAGGAACCCCTTTTGGGTGTTAGCATTATGTTATGCTTTAGCTATTGAAAAATAGCAGATCTATTTTTGAAAAAATACGTCTGACATAGAAACATAGCTTTTTTCAGAACACTGTCAGGATGTAGAAGAACATTTTTGAGAATCTGATCTCAGGTCAGAATGGGTTAGAGATGACGACTCCGTGACATTACTGTATTATTATTACGTCACACGGACATCTGAGGAAACGTGGCTTCGGTCCAGCGTCGTCACCGTGACTTTGTTCTGTGACGTCATCAGAGCGTTTAGCGTCCGTGGGAGTTACAGTGAGACCGTACGCCTAAAACGAACCGTCACATTTGATATTTACAGTATATGTCTCATTCATCACTACACACACACACACACACACACAGGCACGCACACACACACACGTCACACACACACACACACGCACACACACACACACACACACACACACACACACACAACACACACACACACACACGTCACACACACACACACACACACACGCACGCACGCACGCACACTCACACACGCACACACACACACGCACACACACACACACACACACACACACACACCTGTATAAAGAGCCAAAGGCGGTGGAGACAATGCTGCGTTTATTGTGGTTGCCGCGGCGACAACCTCTCGGTTACATAAGTGTCCGGCCCGGTTCCCACAAGTGGCGTCTCGTACAGATCGGGCTTTGTGTTCTGACACCGGACACCACACACACACACACACATACACACACACATACACGCACGCGTGCACGCACGCACACACATGTACACAGTCAAAGTCCGTTCTAACATTCCACTATAGCCAAAATCTGCTATGCCATAAAATGTCAGGTGGGGCAGGCAGGCAGGCAGGTGTTTGTGTTTGTGTGTGTGTGTGTGTGTGTGTGTGTGTGTGTGTGTGTGTGTGTGTGTGTGTGTGTGTGTGTGTGTGTGTGTGTGTGTGTGTGTGTGTGTGTGTGTGTGTGCGCGTGTGTTTTTATGTGAGGGCCGTGTGACATTGCTTCCGTAGAACACACACACACACACACAGTTGTTATGTGCTTAAAGGGATGGTCCGTGTAATAATAGATAAGAACAGTGGATGTTAACGATAAGAGTTGTTCATTAGATATATAAATATTGACCCAAATGAACCCGAGTCACTCTGAGAGTTAAATCAACACCTTCAGAACCCCATGCAGGCATCAACCATATTCTGGGGGGAACAGTATAGCCACAAATAGCAGATCTACAAGCTGCACAACGCATCGCAAACAGAGCCAACTCGGGTTCTATAGTGAGGGTTTTAGCGTGGTTTACTAGGCGTGTGCGTGTCTGTCACATCATCACACAGCAGTGTGTCACTGCTTAGCTGCAGGACAGGTACGGTCAGGTCCGTACAGTACCTACCAATAAACAATAGTCGTGTTGATATCTTTAGCGCATGATGCAGGGGATGGGACAGTTTGAGTTAGCCATTGTTTTCGAAGGCTTGAACAGGTCAGGACTGGATGTGACACGTGAAGGCGTGTCTGTGTCATTGTGTGTACTGTATACGTGTGTGCCAATAAATAGTTACACATCGTCGTCGACGCATGCTCACGTGCGGTATGGTGCTCTCAGCGGTACTGAGCACCATACTTCTGTGTGTTTTTTCCCACAGGACCTGCCGTCTGTAGATCGGTTGAGCTGTCAGAGGGTCAAAACCTCCTGGTCGAGGTAAGTAGCAATTTGTCACAGCTGTGGTCCGACAACGAACGTCTTCCCCCAGAAGCTGGTTCCATGTGGTGGTTTAGATGTGTGTTCCCGTTGTCTAGCACCATTTGAAATCAGTGTTCTTGGGGAGAGGAGAACCGACTGGCTCTGACAGGAATGCACTTCCCATCGCAGTCAGAACTGCAGCCTAAACTCCCCCAATCTTCCGCCGTGTAGTCTGAAAACCCACCTCTTCAGACTACCACCATGGCCCGTAGCACTTGCCCTAGCCTAGCCCCTTAGATAGCACTTCATGTAGACTTACTGTAGATAGTATTTTAGACAGACTTATAGTTCGTTATACGTAGACAGCACTAGAATTGCATTTTATGTAGTCATAGCACTTTATAGTACACATGTATATTGTATAATATATAATATAGTATAGTATGTATAGTTGACATATAGATACTCCACTGTTACGTTCTTAGTTTATACATGATTCAACTACTATTTATATATGTGATGTATGCCATGCTTTTGTTTTTGCTTAAATGTAAGTCGCTCTGGATCAAGAGCGTCTGCTAAATGCCTAAATTGTAAAGTGCAAAGCACAGCATAGAACAAGCTTCCATTCCGTCATCACACAGTATAGGAACAGCTTCCGTTCACCGTTCCGTCATCACACAGTATAGGAACAGCTTCCGTTCCGTCATCGCTCCTCCTACGCCTTCCACTCGCCTCTCTTCTCCACTAAAAGATGACTGATTTCTCCTGGTGCGTAGAGTCTGCACTGCCTTCTAGCACCATTTGAAATCGGTTATAAAACTGGGGATCAAAGCATCGGTCAGTGTCTTCATTCGAGTCGTACGTCTCCAGCAGAGAGCGGAGAGGAGGAAAACGTGGTACGTCTTCAGCAGAGAGCGGAGAGGAGGAAAACGTGGTGCGTCTCCAGCAGAGCGGAGAGGAGGAAACCTACGGTGGTGTCGGACCGAATCACATCACATTTTCATCTGGGACACTTTAACATCTCACATTTATGAAAGATTTATATTTTAATCCATGTTGTACTCTCTCTGACGCTGTATGTATGCACACTCTGTCTGGACATTTACAGTGACATTTTTAACCCATTTCGGGCCGGGCACCCCTTTTGGTGTTTTAACTAAGCATTATGTTATGCTTTAGCTATTGAAAGATAGCAGATCTACAAGCTCGTAGTGGCACGCTACGAGCTTGTAGGTCTGCTATTTATTTATTTTTAACGAAGAAAGACTGACCTAGAAACATAGCTTTTTCAGAAAACTGATGTAGAAGACATTTTCTGAATCTGATCTCGGGTCAAAATGTGTTAAAGTGGTCTGAATTTATGAACAATATGCACACACTGAAGGGATATGGAGGTACAGTATGTTTTTGCTGTTTTCTTTGTTTTTGTTATAAACTGTTTGTCCTGCAGAGCTATTCGGCAAACCGCATGGTGTGCATATCGGCTGACCGTCGTCACAAAGGCTGACCAGTGGTCAGTGACCACAGCTGAGATCCACCACGCTGTTCCCATCGTCGTGTGAACCCTGAGACCCGTTCCTTCCAACGTGATAATCCCTCTTTTAATTTGTATTGGTTTCTTCTTATTTTCTTTGTCTTGTGTCTCTGTGTGTCTCTGTGTCTCTGTGTCCATTAGCTCTCTGTCTCTGTGTCTCTGTGTCTCTGTGTCTCTGTGTCCATTAGCAGGCCCGGCTGAATGAAAACAGAAGTGGAAAAACAGAATGTTCTGAATAACACATTTGTGGTGACAGATCTTTGGCTGTTTATCTTATCTGGGCTGCACTGTACTGTGTCCTTGTTGTGTGTGACGTGTTTTTATCAAGTCACACCCTGGTGGCAGTGCTGGAAAATAACCACGGATACCTTTTACTTAAGTATACAATTTTTAGGTACTTTTACTTTACTGTAAAGTGTTTCCAAGTTTCAATACTTTTACTTGCTTATACTTTTAAAATGCAGAAACATGGAAAGGTGATTGGGAAAAGAAAAGCACTGAAGCTGCTGAATAATGTCAAACTCTCAAAAATAACCATAGCAATGGGAATAATATCTGATAACAAAATCACCCTGTTTATGCCTTGTGATGTCTTTGATCTTCTATTAGTACATAAAGTACTCCTGCGGAAAATAACAGACCCATTATATTTCCTCCTAGTCCCTTTTTCTATGATTGTGTAACTTGGTTTTCGATGACGCGCCAGATCTATAATTAGCCTATCTGATTCTAAACAGTATATTCCCCATGCCCATGATAATCATAATTATGACAACCTCCTCCCATACGTTTTCAAAAACAATACAAGGATTCCACATTTCCAATGAAAATGAAAAGGGTGAAAAGGCTCTGTCTGTCTGTCTGTCTGTCTGTCTGTCTGTCTGTCTGTCTGTCTGTCTGTCTGTCTGTCTGTCTGTCCGGTTAACAGTCGTTTCCCTCTTCAGCATCGCCTCAGCTCACCAACCAAACAGAGTTATTATCTGACCTTTTCAAACTCATTTCGACAAGACAATTTAATCTCCGCCCCGAGGCAAGAACATCTTGTCTTACAGTCAGAACAAAGTACTGCCAGAACCAAAGTTCACACATCTTCTTCCCTGCAGAAACATCCTCCTCCTCACACTTATTAGTCACACACAACGAGGCTCATTTCAGGTAATGATGGCTCTGAGCAGGGTTGTTTTTGGCAGCAAATTTTGATTTTAAGTTTTTAGTTATAGTCTTTTGAATAGTTTATTTAGTTTTAGTCACATTTTAGTCACATGGAATGTGTTAGTGTTAGTCTAGTTTTAGTCGACTAAATGTCATGAGATTTTAGTCGACTAAATCTACAGTTGATTTAGTCGACTAAAATGTATTTTGGCGGGCCTTGATGCCGTCGTAAGGACTGTTTTTACACTTGCTGAAAATAGCCGATCTACAAGCTCACCGTTAAATAAAGCATTAAGTGGCATTTGTTGATATATTTAAATAATTAAATAATGAAGGAAAAAAAAACGTCTTGTTTATTTGATTAATCGAAAAAGTAATCGATAGTGTCATTGTTGCTATAAGAAAGTTATCAGAAAAGCGTTCCACAAGAAAAGGTTGTTTTTTTTGTCCTCTGAAATGAATGAAGACGGCTGTAAGGCCACCCCTCTGCTGAAATAAACGTAAGCTACACATTTAAAAAAGTAACATTGATGATTGTTAAATGTCATGGGTTTATTGTTTATTGTTTATAGTTTATAAGGATCCCCATGATTAGCTTATTTTGCCTTGACAAAAGCTATAGTCTTCCTGGGGTCCGAGTCCGACACAGACAAACATTTAACCCATTCTGACCTGAGATCAGATTCATAACGAGGTTTCCACTAGGACACACACTGGGTCTGATTAACCCATTCTGACCTGAGATCAGATTCTAAAAATGTCAGTCGTTCTTCGATTTTTCAAAAATAGCAGACCTACAAGCTCGTAGCGCGCCACTCGGTGGCGCGCTACGAGCTTGTAGATCTGCTATTTTTCAATAGCTAAAGCATAACATGATGCTATAACACCAAAATGGGTTCCCGTTCAGAATGGGTTAAGAAAGGCAATACTTACAATTGTTTACAAACACTATAACTCAAAATTAAAACATAGTAAAATATAAAATATAAAATAAGAAATAAAAAAACATAGGAGAAATAAAAAATAAAAAAATAAAACATAGCAAAAAAAAAAATCACTTTCAACAAATTATACATTTGAATTATTATTTCCCCAGGGTCATACTGCAGCATGGTTTACATACGGTGTTCTTTTAACTTGATTTTAAAGATTAATTTTGTATCAGTCATTCATTTGTTGCAACTTGCAAGAACACCAACTGTCCAACACATGTTTGGGAAACCTGCTATATAGCCTAATTTACATTTGAGACAAATTGTTAAGATTGTAATATAGGTGCGCAAAACGTTTGAGTGACAGTGATATTTTATTATATGTATAATTAATTATGCCTTTATTATTATCTGAGGCGCAGACTATGGGCACGCGCAGACCACACTCGTGCACGTCATCATACAGCTCTCAGAGCTCTGGCCCCGCCTATTGGTCGATTATTCTCATTGGTCAATATTTTGGATTTTCGCCATATTCAAAATGTATAGTTCTATTGTATAGTTTAGATGCAATTGTTTCAAAGTCAAACGCATGCATTGGTTAGATATTACGATAGCCTTGGGTGGGTTTTTTTTTTCTTTTTAAATTAGGTGAAATATTCCAATGGAGACATTTAATGATGAAACACCAGAGTGTTGTAGGAAGGAGAGGCCGGAACTTGACCCAGAGAACAACAACAATAATAACCATGTTTTCAGAAGAAGGTGAGATTATGATATATGAGCGTTTGCGGACTTTACGCTGTCCACACTACAAAATACATGGCCACAACTTAGATAAATAATTATAAACGCTATAGTTAATAAGTCGAAGTAGGCAATTATTTATGAAATGGACAACATTTCCACCGTTAACCCTCGATATGTATAGGCTAAGAATACCTAGGCTAACAGGGCACATAATTGCTGCTGCTTCAGCTTCAACGTTATTTAAGTTAAGTTTAACTTTACGTTTTCTGTTTGTTTGAGCTGGCGTTATTAGGTAAAGAAACGTGTTCTGTTTTGTCTATATTTGCATTTCACGTCACGAGCCAGTATATAGTAAACACTGGCATGTTAAATAAGGCGATTCTTTTATCAATTCAGACGTTTTCCGTCCAGGGCGTAGACATGGCGCAGTTGCGCAAATGCGCCACAAGGTGGCAGCATAAGGTCGCCCTTGTGTTTTCAGAATCACTTATTTGTCATTCATAGTCCATACAAGGTAGAAGCCATAGATCTGACTGAGACTATGTATTTTATTATCTACCACAGATACAAACGCAAAAGTCTGACTGGATAAAACACATCTATGATAGTCTTGATCCAAGGCTATAAGATTAAGAGTTATATAAAACAAGCAGTGAAATGTTGGTGTGTGTGTGTGTGTGTGTGTGTGTGTGTGTGTGGCATGTGTTGCAAGTTGCAACTCAAAACTGTATTTTAGAACAATAGAATAGCTTTACCTATTGTTGTATTTCATTTCAACCTACATACCTTTTTAATATCGGAAAACAAAACGATCATACTTTTTTTATTTCGGGACTATAAACCCTGCAGCGACAAAAAGTTTATGTTGGACTCGTTTTGAGAGGCTTTTCCGTGTTCAGTGCCAAAATAAATACATCAGGTCTGTGCCCAGCCCAAGTCTGTGCCCGGCAGGCAGGCAGTGCTGACCAGCTTGATAGATAGACACACATGGAAACAGATCACCCTGTGTTTGACCCCCTTAACCGGCTGTGTGTGACTGTGTGTGTGTGTGTGTGTGTGTGTGTGTGTGTGTGTGTGTGTGTGTGTGTGTGTGTGTGTGTGTGTGTGTGTGTGTGTGTGTGTGTGTGTGTGTGTGTGTGTGTGTGTGTGTGTGTGTGTGTGTGTGTGTGTGTGTGTGTGTGTGTGTGCGTGCGTGCGTGCGTGCGTGCGTGCGTGCGTGCGTGCGTGCGTGCGTGCGACTGTGACTGTGTGCGTGCGAGAAGCAGAAAACCACTGCAAAGTTTCCTGTGAGATTTCCATTGGTGTAGAATAGATAATAGTGAGAGGGAGAGCCTATATTATCGTGTCTATATACTGACAGCTGTCGTATTGAGGAATGCCTGTCTGAACGTCGCACTGACACACCAGACCAATACATTCTAAAATACTCAGATGATACAGTTTTGATTTCTCTCCTAGATAGTTCCAGACAGTGATCCTGGACTGCACCAACACAGAGTAAATAAGGTGGTTGAATGGAGTGATAACAACGCTCTCATCGTTAACACAAAAAAGACAGAAGAGATTGTTTTTGGTACACCACCAGAGATACACAGATCCCGCATTACTATTCATGGTGAACCGATCAACCAGGTATGTTCGTACAAATACCTAGGAGTAGTAATAGACCATCTTTTGTCATGGAAAGATCAGATTGATTCAGTGTGTAAGAAAACAAAGCAAAGAATCTACTTCCTTCGCCGTCTAAGATCCTTCGGTGCTAGTAGACGGATTCTTCTTTTGTTTTTCACTTCTGTTATTATGAGTGTTCTTCAGTACTGTAGTACCACCTGGTATGGATGTACTGTACTGTTTACTACTGTTATTAATCAGTACTGTAGTACCACCTGGTATGGATGTCTGTCTGCAGCCATAAATTCACTAACTGCTGCAACAACTGAACATTTGTTCAAAGATTGTTGGACAACAACTTCAGAAACTTTATACATCCACATATGATAACAGCATCCTAAGGTTAGCAAGGAATATCACCTCTAATACTAAGCATGTGTTGTATGGAGAATATATAGGTTGCTACCTTCAGGAAGGAGATATGGTGTACCAGCATACAATAAGGTCAGACTAAAGAGGTCCTTTGTTCATCAGTCGACCTTGAGGCTTAATCAGGAGTTGTAGTAGAAGCCACGGGGTAATCTAAGCGGTGGATATTGCTCTTGTCTTTATGTATGTAAATTGTCTTGTTCTTTGTGTTTGTATATGTGTTCTGCATACTTGGCTGCTGTGTCGCAAGACAAATTTCAGTGTGAACTGACAATAAAGTACTATCATATCATGTCATATCATATCATATCATATCGTGGTATAATACCTGTAATGGGAGTAGGCTACTTATATATAGCAGTATTGATACTTTTACTTAAGTTAAAAAAAAGAATGTGAGCGCTTTTTTCCACCACTGGTCATAACAATGATGTCCAATCTCATCTCACCACCAGGCAGCAGGAGGTCATGTTTTCCTCTTTGTCTGACAGACAGTCAGGAGTCGGGACATGTTCGGCCTGGTGATTACACTGTACAGCGGACACATGGACAGTTATACGGGTCATATTTAGAGTTAACGGGGTATTCTCTTCATTAAGATTGAACGCAGCCATCTTGCCAGCAAGGTGATACCTATAGGTGACAGGTATCAGACAGACAATTTAGGCATTTAGCAGACGCTCTTAATCCAGAGCGATTTACATTAAGCAAGAACAAAAGCATGGGAATACATCACATAAAGACATTTATCATGAAACATGCGTAAGCTAAGAAAGTAACAGTGGAATATCTATATAATGAAACTATACATATGAACTATACATATACTACTATGTTATACTTATGTAGCCTACTATGGCATGCTATGACTATATACAATGTAATTATAGTGCTGTCTACATAACATGCTATAAGTCTGTATCAAATGCTATCTAAGTCTAAATAAATGCTATCTAAGGGGTAGGGTAAGTGCTATGGGACTTATAGCGTTGTTACGTAGACAGCACTAGAAATGCATTTTGTGTAGTCTATAGCACTTTATAGTACACATTTATAATATATATAATATAGTATAGTATGTATAGTTGACATGGATACTCCACTGTTACGTTCTTAGTTTATACATGATTCATGATAACTACTTCTTATATATGTGATGTATGTGCCATGCTTTTGTTTTTGCTTAATGTAAGTCGCTCTGGATCAAGAGCGTCTGCTAAATGCCTAAATTGTAAATTGTAAATTGACACTTCCCATAGACAGCCCATTCAACCAAAAGTCCTCTCTAAATATATTAAACGTCAAAATCATCAACATCCATTCAAAGAACATTGTTTTCTAAATGGACCTGAATGCTTCTTGCACACATAAAGACCCCCAGGGAAGTGTTCTAAATCCTCTAAACGTCATTAACATAATTATATTATTTTGCAAAAAAGGGTGAAGTGTCCCTTTTAATGATGTACGTCTTGTCATCTGACAGCAGAGTTCAACACTTACATTCATACAAATAACATAATGTTTGTTACCTTATTAACCCTAGAACACCATCACCAAACACGGGTGTATTTTAACATTTAATATTTTAAAATATTCCATAAAAAAAAAAATCTCATCAAAATATATTGCAGTACAGCAATACGTGGCAACTGGAGCTTTATACTCTTATTTAATATTTCGTCATGCCTTTTTACTATAGGCCTATACTATATGATTAACATTTGAAAACAATTTAATATAAACCATGAAAAGTTGAATCATACACTTCAATGCAGCCAATTCAGTTTTACTGTCATGAAATGAATGAATGAATGAATGAATAAATAAATACATACATACATTGTGCGTGTGTTTGTGTGTGCGCGCGCGCGCGCGTTTGTGCGTGCGTGCGGGGGGGGGGGGGGGGTGGTTCCTTGACGCATGCGTCCTCAGGTCGCTCATGCTGCCACCCTTTGGTAAAATCAATAACCACACCCACGCCAACACCACCACGCTGCTAGAGTGTTTGTTGTTACAATAAGCCGTTTGTTTTAATGAATAACTCGTAACATAACATTTAATTGACATGGACATCGAGTAGCCTAGGCCGTCAGTGTTTTTACCAGGCTGGAGAAAAACAACAAAAAAAAGCTTCTACAACAAGAAGCTGTGGAAACTTAAGTCGAGGTGAGTCAGGTGTTGGCTTGGGCTACGCTACTGTTAGCTTATTTAGCTCAGGGTTTTCAAGGTCCATTACCCTATTTATTCTGCTTTTGAGCCACGGACCACCATTTGATGACATTTAGTGCAGGTGTTCCCAAACTTTTTTGGACCAGGTACCCCTTTTGGGGTAGATATTTTTCCAGGTACCCCCTCATCCTCGCAACACGGATAACAATATATTTACAACCACAAGCAGTGTTTCCTGCAACACTGCGTCTAAATGTAGACGTCTAAATGTAGACGTCTACATTTAGACGTCTACATTTAAAAAGTGTTTAAAGCAGTGGTTCCCAAACTCTTTCATGGCAAGGACCCCCAAATTGACACTACTTAGCCCGTGGACCCCCATTTGAAAAGATATGCCAGGGACCCCCATAAGAGAAGACGTACACATTTAGACGTCTACATTTAGACGTACACATTTAGACGTCTAAATGTAGACGTCTAAATGTAGACGTCTAAATTGTACGTGTACGTCTTCTCTTATGGGGGTCCCTGGCATATCTTTTCAAATGGGGGTCCACGGGCTAAGTAGTGTCAATTTGGGGGTCCTTGACATGAAAAAGTTTGGGAACCACTGCTTTAAACACTTTAGCACTTTATGAACATGAACAAAATAGATGGGTCCCCCCTGGAACTCCCTCAGGTACCCCTGGGGGTCCCCGGACCCCACTTTGGGAACCACTGCATTAGCCTATTTATTCTGCTTTTGAGCCACGGACCACCATTTGATGACATTTAGTCCTATATCAGACCCATTTGAGCCACGGACCACCATTTGATGACATTTAGTGTAAGTGCTGTTATTGAAGTGTTTGCATTGGAATAGCTGGGATACAACAGCTCATGGTCATACATTTATAAAGAATAATTCATAGCAATTTCATGATGGTAGCCTACAACAAATATGTGGTTCATAATTGATTCTATTTAAGGTTAAAATGTAAAACATGTGATGATAACTTTCTGAGGCAGAGCCAGTTTCTCTGTCTTGTCAGTTCAGTATCAACACTGGACGATGGTTGACTGGTTGATGCGTGATTGCCTGGCGTTGCACACAGGTGCTGCAATAAGCCGTGTCTCTCTCATTCAGACTCTGGTCTAGCCTGGGTAAACCCACTCCCCCTGCTGGGCAACATTTCATCATAAAGTTTATGTTACATTTCAAGCAGCAAATTAAAATGAACAAATTAACACTCATCTTTTACTTTCTCTAATCACAGCCTAAAACATGAACCGTGGTTGAAAACAACTAAAGTTGTCCTTCAAGTCAGAAATGAGAGTATTTATTCCAACACTGCTTATGAATACCTTTAAATAGTATTCATCATTGCTGTTAGAAATATTGTATTTTTTCTTTTAGCTACAGCATTGCAGTGGTAATACCTTGCACTGCGAGCTGTTGTGAGCTTGTAGATCGGCTATTTTCAACTTGTCATAGCACACCTGGTCAGGCTCTGCCAGTGGGCCTAATCACCTGTGCAATTTCCAGCCTCTGCCTCAGCCAATTGATTGCCATGGCAACCCCACACCTGCCAATTGATTACTTAACCAGTCCACTTTTTCCAGTCAGTTTGCACTCTTCAGGCACAGACAGACAGATACAGTAGAGACCTCCATATACAGTAAGGGCACAAAAGGGACCCGTTAAAACGGGTGCTATGACAAGTTGACAACGGGTATTATTAGGTTCCCTAGTTGCATCGTTCTCAAGTAGGCCGATGGGCACGTACAGGTGTAGTCATTTCTAACACTTGTTTTTTGTTGTTTATTTGTTTATTTATTTATAGGCATTATTTATGAAGGAAAATTATGCCGGCTGTCTTTGATGTCTGGAATGCTCCTTGGGAACGCCAGGGGAGTGACCTCCGAACGCCGGGGATAGGGTCGAGATGCCTGGGGGGTCTCCCCGCCCGGTCAACGATAGTGGGCGCGCTATGTTGTCTGGAATCCCCATGCAAATGCACCGCTCAAGCTGGTACATTGAGGTACATTAGGCCCGTCACAAGTATTCATAAATTATTTAAATTACAATAAAAAAAATACATGAATAGTGAAAGTATCAGATCTACGAGATTGCCATGACAGTAATACAATACATGCAATATGGCCCTCTGGAGTGAGTGGAAATATAATATAGTGGTCCTCTGGAGTGAGTGTGGAAATATAATATAGTGTCCCTCTGGAGTGAGTGTGGAAATATAGTGGCCCTCTGGAGTGAGTGGAAATATAATATAGTGGTCCTCTGGAGTGAGTGTGGAAATATAATATAGTGTCCCTCTGGAGTGAGTGTGGAAATATAGTGGCCCTCTGGAGTGAGTGGAAATATAATATAGTGGTCCTCTGGAGTGAGTGTGGAAATATAATATAGTGGCCCTCTGGAGTGAGTGTGGAAATATAGTGACAGACAGGTAGTGTGTACCGGCTGGGTGGTGGTGTGTGGTTCTGACAGACAGGTAGTGTGTGCAGGCTGGGTGTTGGTGTGTGGTTCTGACAGACAGGTAGTGTGTGCAGGCTGGGTGTTGGTGTGTGGTTCTGACAGACAGGTGTGTGGTTCTCACAGACAGGTAGTGTGTGCAGGCTGGGTGTTGGTGTGTGGTTCTGACAGACAGGTAGTGTGTGCAGGCTGGGTGTTGGTGTGTGGTTCTGACAGACAGACAGGTAGTGTGTGGTTCTGACAGACAGGTAGTGTGTGGTTCTGGGTGGTGTGTGACAATCCGGTTGAAGTATCCCTTTGGTACGGCGACAGCGGCGTTCGATGGGCCCGGGAGAACAAATAACGCGACACGAGGACAGTATCACGCTAAAAGGTTCACACAGTTTATTACAAACAACAGGAACATACTGTATATAGAGCTGGCTCCCAATGACCTGACACCATACCACCACCATGAGACATAACAACCGCTAACTGCAGCAAGGCTGACCTCGCTGTCTGAGATGTCTCCCGTAGCCTAAACTATAAAGTATATGCGACAGTTCAGGCAGTACACAATACATATTTAGTACATTGTGTACTCGCGTACAAGTACACGTGGCCATGGGCGAAACAGTGACTTTGCAAAAGGGTAACTATATGGCTAGCATTTGTCATGAATAGGCGCTACTCGAGAAGGGAAAAAAACACAATAGCCAGTCTACAAACAACAGTGATGTAATGACATGTCTTGCACGCACATTCCTATAAGTTCGAGGTGACGAGGTGTCACGTTGAGTCAACCAGTATTGAGACAAACGGCCTCGAGATTAAATAATACTTCTCTATTTAGATATATCTGCATATATATCTGGTGATATTATGACTGATATGACCGTATGTTCACTTCACATACTGTATAGTTCATATAGTTAAGCTCTAATTTGAAAGATCAGTCATTTACATACACAACAGAATTATGTCATGAGATGAAGACCTTTGGCGTGTGCCGTGTGTGTGTCTGTGTGTGTGTGACTGTGTGTGTGACTGTGTGTGTGTGACTGTGTAGTGTGTGTTTTGGGCCTATCCAGTGTCCCATGAAGTTCCCATGTGCTATTCCCATACGGTGAGCTGTTTTGAAACCTGATCGCCAGGTTACGTCATGAGACTACGTGAGCCTTTGTGAACTCTGTGACTGATGTCACCGTATGCACACACATATAGTCATGCCTGTCACTGCCTTCTTGGCCCCCGGGAGTCGGGACCGACCGGGACAAAGGTCCCTCGGCTCCGGGACGGGGACAAAGGTCCCCCGTTCGTTCGCCTCTGTCTCTCCTCTTCTATAAATGCAGCTCTCTGTAGTATGGAGTGACTCAGTGGATTAGCGTGTGGCTTTTGGCCCTCATGCCTTTGTTTTGTTATAAGGTTAACTTTATATACCTGAAATGTACCCTCGACCTCACTATGCTAGAGTAGAATCCCCCCCACGTGCGCGTGCGCACAGCTGCACAGCTGCACACACACAACCACACACACACACACACACACACACACACACACAGAGTCACACACACACACACACACAGAGTCACACACACACACACACACACACACACAGAGTCACACACACACTCTTCCTCCCTGGGTGAGCTCACCTCACCTCGTCATCAGCCCACAAACAAAAGTCTTGCCTCAGGACGAGATCTGTACGTCACTCATTGACAACAGACTACCACCCCACTGTCACACACACACACAGTCACACACACACCACCCCACACGGTCACACACACAGTCACACACACACCACCCCACACTCACACGCACAGGGCTGATATGTCACTCATTGACGACAGACTACCACCCCACGCGGCCACACGCACAGGGAGGGCTGCTGGTGTTGCAGTGCTGCTGACTGAGGCTATCAAGTGATCAGCTTGTCTGTGCAGCAGATCAATATTGATTGATAAATACTGTGTGTGTGTGTGTGTGTGTGTGTGTGTGTGTGTGTGTGTGTTTGTGTGTGTGTGTGTGTGTGTGTGTGTGTGCGTGCGCGCGTGCGCGCATACCACATACTGTGGTGCGTTTGTGGTATTACAGACAAGTAATGGTCCATTTGATTTCAACCGTTGACTGTCAATCATTTAGCTGCTGCAGGAGAGAAGAGAAGATTAGTTTTTACGGCTCTATAGCAATGATTCTCAACCAGTTTGATATGCATTAGACTAGACTACGGACCACCCATGTGTAACCCGGTGGATATTTATATAGTGGGTATTAACCTGGTGGAACTGTGTTTTTATTTTGTAACATTGACTGGTGCTTTTATTTTCTATGGGTCTGTATATTTTGGTCAAAGCTGAATTAATGATGATGTCATTATTGTGTCAATTATAGCTTGCCTAGTGTGATTGGTAGATGTGGGGAATTTAAAACATAATTATAGGAACTCAGGGCCCTGCCCTTATTCACTAGTAGGGGGAAGGAGCGCTACACATGTAATGGCATTTCTATCTCTGAGACGCCAATTTATATTTACGTAACTCTGAGAGTGTACAAATGGAACCAAAAGGGTCTATTTGGTTTTATTTGTACACTCTCAGAGTTACAGACCCATAACAAAGGGTTGATTGGTTCCTATAACTATCATTTAGCTGGGGACCCCCTGGAACTCCCTCAAGGACCCCTGGAGAGGGAGCTTGTAGATCGGCTATTTTCATTAGTTTGGGTCCCGGGCGAGAACGTCTAATCTCATTTTTTTAAGTGGTGCAACCACTTCTACATCCAGCTTTGTCCGTGTACCTACCTGTGTGTGCATGTACCTGTGTCCGTGAGCCTGAGTAGTTACTTATTTATACCAGAAGGGGGCGCCAGAAACAGAGAGAGGGGTAGTGCTGTGTCTCTAATGAGAGAGAGAGAGAGAGAGAGAGGGGGGGGGGGGGGGGGGGGGGGGGAATTGCACCACTTGGTTCACACAGGTGTGATTTTTTAGTTCACGGGCTAAAAAAAAAAAAGTTTGGGAACCACTTTCTCTAAGTCACACAACTTCCTCAGGGCGTGTGTGTGTGTGTGTGTGTGTGTGTGTGTGTGTGTGTGTGTGTGTGTGTGTGTGTGTGTGTGTGTGTGTGTGTGTGTGTGTGTGTGTGTGTGTGTGTGTGTGTGTGTGTGTGTGTGTGTGTGTGTGTGCTACAGTGTACGCTCACATTCCAAGCACTTTGTGAAGGTAATCAATCAGCTATAACGATAATACGAGTCGATGGCTGGCGATGAGGTATGCTGTGAGAACTGAGGAGAACCCAATGGGGGCGCCGCAACGCATTCCTGTTGTGACACCCATACCTGTGTGGGGCGAGAGACATAGCAGGAGTGAGTGAGACGAGGCTCTCTCTCTCTCTCTCTCTCTCAGGCACCCATACCTGTGTGGGGCGAGAGACATAGCAGGAGTGAATGAGACGAGGCTCTCTCTCTCTCTCTCTCTCTCTCTCTCTCTCAGGCACCCATACCTGTGTGGGGCGAGAGACATAGCAGGAGAGAGTGAGACGAGGCTCTCTCTCTCTCTCTCTCTCTCAGGCACCCATACCTGTGTGGGGCGAGAGACATAGCAGGAGTGAGTGAGACGAGGCTCTCTCTCTCTCTCTCTCTCAGGCACCCATACCTGTGTGGGGCGAGAGACATAGCAGGAGAGAGTGAGACAAGTCTCTCTCTGGTATGAGACGTTGAAAGCTGACCTTTGTGAGACTATAGCCACGGGGATCATTACATAATTAAGTTGAAAAGTGTGCCGGCAGGTTTCGCACACAATCAATTTGAATGAAATGACTATTTATTGGCACATATTATGATTCATATTATTGTATAGTATAGTGGTTTCTGTTTATGGCTATGAATGAAATGGGTCTGAATGATTTAGATTGATACGTTTTTTAATACAAATAGTTCCAATTTTGGCATCGAAATGTACACGTCGTGGATGTACAGTATATGCTAGTGACGCACCAAAATATTCGGCCGCAGAAAATATTCGGCAGGAAATGTGGCTAAAAATGCATTTTTCGGCCTATTCGGTTTCGGCTCCGAATAGGCCGAAAATATATCACCGAATAGTGTATGAAATTAAGGCATTCAAAAGAGCTGAATAAAATTAATGTTTTTCATGGACCCATAATAGTGATTATTATTATTTAAGTTAAGTTTTGCCATAACCATTTATATTGCCATAAATCAGGTAGCTTTAAAGGTATACGGCCATGACAGCAATGGTAGGAAAAAAAGATGTATAATATTAATCATATTAGGATATTCGGTATTCGGCCAACTGTTTCCTGTATTCGGTTTCGGCCATTAGAATGTCCCTTTTGGTGCATCCCTAGTTTTTTTCCAAAAAATAGCAGATCTACAAGCTACGAGCTTGTAGATCTATTTTTTGAAAAATCAAAGAACGACTGACATAGAAACATGGGTTTTCCAGAAAACTGTCAGGATGTAGAAGTCAGACATTTTTAGAATCTGATCTCAGGTCAGAATGGTAAACTGTCAGGATGTAGAAGGAAGACATTTTTTAGAATCTGAACTCAGGTCAGAATGGTAAACTGTCAGGATGTAGAAGACATTTTAATAATCTGATCTCAGGTCAGAATGGTAAACTGTCAGGATGTAGAAGACATTGTTTAGAATCTGATCTCGGGTCAGGATTCTGTGGTTGGAAAGTGAAGACAGTCCAGAGACGTGATTGCGGTATTATAAGCTCCTGGAATCCGGTCGGAGCGCCAGCCAGCCAGCGGCGAGGCGAGTGAAACAGGAACTGTGTGAGAGTGAGAGAAACTGGGTGGCGTGCCGTGATGGTGATGTATACTATACTCCTCCTGTCTAGTCTGACAGCAGGAAGCATCTGCGGAATGCTCTCAGGTCTTCCCAGGAACGCCATGAAGCTATAGCAGACCACGGTGACGGTGATGGCCATGTCACTGAACCACGGCAGGCCGGGCCGGCGTGGAGCCCACAGTCCCAGGGAAAGACCATTTACTTAACCCATTCTGACCTGAGATCAGATTCTAAAAATATCTTCTAAATCCTGAAAAACCCCATGTTTCTGTGTCAGTGGTTCTCAAACAGTTTCACCTCAAGGACCCTCAAAAATATATGTAATTGGGCCACCGACCCCCCCTCTGAAAATATGTTGTTCCAGACACCCCCCCCCCCCACCCCCCAGAAGCAAAGATTTGATTTAAAAACGTTCAATCTGAAAGAATATATATTCAAAGACTTGTGTCACATTTTCACGATTTTTTTCAAAAATAGCAGTAGTAGAAAATGTGAGTACTTTTTACTTTTAAAATTAATTAACTTAATTTTAAACCCCACTGACATCTGCAGTATTCTGCACACAGGCAGCCATGGGACTATATAAGCTCTAGCCCAACCACCGTTAAATGTGATAATAATAAAAGTAAACACAGCACATTTAAATGAGTTCCCAAGAAGCCCATAACAATAACACAATCTGGACACACAACCGGTTCCCGTTCTTCAGTACTAAAGCTCACCTAATATCTCACACTACGCTTATAATCCAAACAACGGTTGCTATTAACCCATTCTGAACGGGAACCCGTTTTGGCGTTACTATCATGTTATGCTTTAGCTATTGAAAAACAGCAGATCTACAAGCTCATAGCGCGCCACCGAGTGGCGCGCTACGAGCTTTTAGGTCTGCTATTTTTTGAAAAATCGAAGAACGACTGACATTTTTTAGAATCTGATCTCAGGTCAGAATGGGTTATAATCAGACAAGTGTGTGTCCAGTGGAAACCTCGTATAGAATCTGATCTCAGGTCAGAATGGGTTAACAGAACAGAGCCGAATAGCGTTGCTAACACTAACACACAAAGGTATGCACGACGTCATAGAACCACTCTAGATAGTTGGCGGTGCATTCTGAGATGATTCCAGTGTCCGGTCCCCCCCCCCCCTGTATTAGCCCATTCTGACCTGAGATCAGATTCATACGAGGTTTCCACTGGACACACACTGTTCTGATTAACCCATTCTGACCTGAGATCAGATTCTAAAAATGTCAGTCGTTCTTTCGATTTTTCAAAAAATAGCAGACCTACAAGCTCGTAGCGCGCCACTCGGTGGCGCGCTACGAGCTTGTAGATCTGCTATTTTTCAATAGCTAAAGCATAACATGATGCTAACACCAAAATGGGTTCCCATTCAGAATGGGTTAGATAATACTGTATTATCTAAATACAGTGGTAAAAGTGGGAACTCGGTTGGCCGCGCTATGAGCTTGTAGATCTGCTATTTTTCAATAGCTATAAAGCATGACATAATGCTTGGTTCCCGCGCCCAAAAAATGGGTTAAAGTAATTCATTTAATGCAATCAAACAGGACTTTTCTGTGTGGATGTATTATATGGGGCTGTCAGTCAAGGCCAGAGGAAGTAGTTTTTAGTTTTTAGCATTCCTGCATAACTTCCGGGTATGATGATGATGATGTCATATGATGTCATAGTCAAATGATGTCATATGATGATGATGTCATGCACGCATAGTCATACTCTCTATTCGTGAACGCCGCCACCTGAAGTGACCTTTGAACCTTTTTACCAGGAGGACACCCACCAGGGACTCGGTCTCCCTTTCCCTTTTTAGCTGTCGCCTGCCTGACCACCCCTCCCCCCCCCCCCCTGCCTGACACCCCCCCCCCCCCTGCCTGACCCCCCCCCCCCCCCCCTGCCTGACACCCCCCCCCCCCTGCCTGACACCCCCCCCCCCCACCCCATTCAGCTGCTCTTCCTCTATTATTTTCTCCTCCTGTGCTTTTTGCGTTTTTTTAAAGTCTTTTTGAAACGTTGCATTGTAATCATCTCATCTCTGCAGGGCTAACGTGGTGGGTACAGTATATTTTGAGCCTGTGTCGTCACGTCACCCCCACGGTCGGTACCGACCCGATAATAATGCGCCGCCCGTCGTCATACCGGGCCACAGCTCAGCAGCGCCATCACCGGGACCACCCGGGGAGGTTGGACCTTAGAGTATATATACAATAGAGAAGACACCCAAGTTCTCCTCCCGTCCACTTGCATTGAGTTGCTCAGAAGCGCATGAGGCGAATCCACTCCTCCTTCCGGTTTAGGAGCCCTGTGCATTCTGGATTTTTGCCCTCAAACACATGAACGCGCGACGACCGACACATGAACTAGCATCGTGCGTGTGTGCGTGTGCGTGCTACTCGTGGTGAACGCGCATCGCTATGTTGGCAGCAGACTCGTCTGCTGTTTTTTATCATATTAGCATTTTGAATAGATTAAGAACATGGATGTATCTGATTCTTTAAATTCGTTATTTTTATACACCTCTATGAACTGTTTACACACCATATAATATAATATTAATGCAATAAACTGAAGTTCATTCCAACTTGTGTTATTGTGTGGTGCAGTGCTGCAGTTGAATATTTGCTTTTAAAGGGACTTTATACTTTTGCTAATTCACATTTAGAAGAAAGTGAAAATATAGGCTACATACATTTTACAAATACACTTTACCAATGACAATGTAGAACAATTTTAGCTCTGAAGAACACTTTAAGCCTTCATGGCAAATGCAAGGTCACAGCACCACTCTAAACTATTAAATAATAATGCTACAGATCTCTAATAAAATGCCAAAATACAATAAATGATGGGTTCTTTTTCATAGCACTTGTAGCACTATGAATGCAAATATAATAAATATTAAATATGTATCAGACAACCAACAAATGTAATACAAACTATATATTTATATAACAAAATAATATTTAAAGTGTGACAATATTGTCACAATTGTAAAATTGTAATTGAAAAAGAATGTCAATATAGTTTAAAAAAGAGCACTTTGACACTTGTCATGCCAATTTGCGCACCACTATGAGCAATGACTTTTTAGACATATTACTAACACAACCAAATCGTACATGATCTACTGCTTGACCAGACAGATATTGTTTTTGGTTCTTTAGACAATATGAACATATTCCAATATCTGATATGCAGAATAAATGCTGCGTAGGCTATTCTATGCCATTCAGGTTCATATATGTGCATAGGAAATATGTCTCAATACTGGATGTACAGTATTCCAGTCCCACTGTTGTTTATCCAGTGTGAATAATAGATTATTTTAAAAATCATTGCAATTTGATCTGTGACTTTTGCAGAACCCAATGTTTTAATTCAGAGGTTGGTTTAAAATGAAAGCATTTTGATTATCTCGGTAAGCACATCAATACGAATCTGGGTTATTATTGTGGTTATCTTAGCACTTCATCATGGATTCCTTGGGTGAAATTCCCAGTTTTACACTTCACATGTGACATAGAGAAATTCTTCCTTGATCTCCACCTTTTCTTAACTGCACTTTGTCCAAACAGAATAAATGTAATTTACACACTTAACCATAATTTGATTTTAATTGGAAAATTGATCATTTTCAGTGTTATGGAATAATTTAACCATTGATTTTAGACTGTAAAGAGACGGCACTGCACAGAGCTCCACGACCACCAGTCAATCATTCAACCTCTGCCCAGGGATGGAGGCTTGAAGACGGGGTAAATGGAGAGACATACGCCTGGCAGAAAATGAGTTTCGCCTACTTGTAGGTTATCAAACCATGTATTTATATCGGTAAATAATCATGTTGATGCTAAATCAACATTAACATTTCATGTACAGCTGCTATTTAAAAAAAAAAAAAAAGAATTCGGACTCGGGAGTTCTACAGCAGAAGCCTATGGTAAGTGAATGGGAAGTCAAAATGACATAAGCGATCTTTATAATCTTAATACTTGGTCACAAACCAACTATTTTACAAGAACAATATTGATGTAACTAGAGATTAGACAAATTATCTATATTTTATATACACAGAATAATAAGTAATGAGCAAAAGTCCTGATGCGACATTTCCTGGTTTCAATGCGGTCTGTCTCTCAGCGCTCCGCTCTGGGGCAGAGCTCAGAGAGCTGGCTGAAACTTGCTGGAGTGGGCGGAGCCTAGTGCGCGTTCATGTGTTTGAGGGCAAAACCTTACCAAACTGCAATACCTTCTTCGGCCACTATGTCCATTGCGCTTCAGGATTTCCTCTGGGTGTCTTCTCTATTGTATATATACTCTAAGGGTTGGACTGGGAACAGCGCCACAGAGGGAGGGGGGGGGGGGGGACTGGGAGGAACAGCACCACAGCTGCTGTCACCGGCAGTGTTGCCAGGCACTCTTATTATAAGTTTTTGAGTGGTGCAAACACTCCAAGGAACATCAATGTCCACACCTGTGTGTGTGTGTGTGTGTGTGTGTGTGTGTGTCATGTACCCATGTGGTCATGAGCACCAGTATATTACTATAGTAGGGGGCGCCAGAAACAGAGAGAGTGATAGTGCTGCAATGTTGCCTGCTAATGAGAGAGAGAGAGAGAGAGGTTGGGGGGGGGGGGGTAGGTGGGGGGCTGCACCACTCAGTTCACACAGGTGTGATTTATTTTCTGTAAAGTCATTTGTAAATAACGGTAGTTGCGGGGTTGTGTTTGTGGGTGGGGGGGGGGGGGGGCTTAGTTGTGTACTTTGCTTATTTGGGCTGGTTTCCATAATTTTGTTTAAACTAGTGATTCTCGAACGAATGTTCAAAATCAAGGACCCCCAAATTAACTTTGTCTGCAATTAAGTATCCCCATCTGAAAACATAATTTGTTGTTGTTAAAATGCTTAAACGTTTTCTTTTTACACATTTCTTGAATTTTCTCTTACTTAAATAAGCAGGGAGCTTGTAGATCGGCTATTTTCAAATAGCCAACGTACTCCTCCTGTCTCTTCCTTTGTGCTATTTTTTTTTTCATATACCATTCTAACAAACTGTAAATGAAAACTTCAATCAATCAAACAATGAATCAAACCTGGCTTGCTTGTTTCTCTCGCGAAACCTGGCGACCACTGGCCATTGCTGGACAGACACGTGCCATCTGGGAGCAAATAGCAGATCTACAAGCTCGTAGCGCGCCACCGAGTGGCGCGCTACGAGCTTGTAGGTCTGCTATTTGCTCCCAGATGGGGTCAGTGACAGCGAGGCTGGAATGACTCTGCTCTAACGAGCAGCACTTAATGTCAGACACACGCGCAACAACAAGTGGTCCTTGAGGGCCCGGTCCACTCAACTGGACCCGGTCCAGGATATACTCTGGACTCAATGGGCTGACATGCCTTTTTATAGGTCCCTATTTGGCGTTAAGGGGCTTGGGCCATCACTTCTTAGATATTTAGGCCTATAGAGAGAATGCACATGCATGATTTTCCCATCAGGACACGTCCCCCTCATCTAGACTGAGTGGCAACACATTGAGCAGCATGTTGGAGTGTTGGAGTTTGGAAGCGCTCGTTGGAAATCACTCAACCGTCCTGCCGTACCACCTGTTTCTAAATGTCACATAATGCAGGAGGCAGCAAAATGTTTGTGTTATTGAAAACAAGCACTTCCAAACTATGACACTTGCAGGACATTTCTTGACAGAAAGTATAGCTCATAACGTTTCTATGGTGGATTTTCATGAAACAAAAACTTTGCAGATGGAGGATAGAGGATATAATTCAAGCTTTTCGTACATGCTGCAATGTTGGTGAGTTTAACATTGTTTAATCTAATGCAATCAGACAGGACTTTTCTGTTTGGATGAATGGGCTGTCAACAAGGCCAGAAAGTAGTTTTTTGCCACTCAGTGGCATAACTTCCAGGTACGATGATGTCACGCGCATACCCTAATCTATATCATCATCATCATCATCTGCTTGGATAAGAGGACCTTCCTGTTCTCTTAACTAGGGAAAAACCAGGGGCACACAATCCGTTGGAACTATTCCAGAACTATACTCTGCCAGGGCTGGGAGGTAGGCTACACTTCTGGCAAATGGAGGGACTATAGGATTGATTGATTGATTGAAATATTTATTGACAGTTTGTAGAATTACAGTACATTTTAAGCACAAACTCAATACAGAGACTGTCAACTGTGAGTGGACGACCCAATTAAGCATTACACTTGTTTACAACAGGGTCCACATTGTTCAATTCATCAAAACATTTAGAGACGTACAAATAGACACTTCTATGTAGTCAAAGAACAGAACAGGAATTCATCATGTAGGAAGCAAAAAGGGAAAGGATACATATACAGTGAAGGGAAAAGGGGGGGGGTGGTTGTCTGGTTGTCTCCTGTCCGGTTGCTATTATATAATAATTAATACACAACATGCATACTGTATAAGACAAAGTGAACCGGGTTGTTTTAACTCATGGTTCAACTTCCGACTCTCTTCTCGTCTCGGAGGCAATTTATAGAAGGTTGGATTCCAGCCAGGCCCAGAGGAGCCCAGTGGAGTGCTGCCTCCCTCCAGGTGTTTAGTGGAAGCTGTTTAGTCGGTTTTGTCTTATTGCTCATATCCGTTTACCGTCAGTCAGTGTGAATGTGATGGGAAACCACTCGGTTTAAAAATGAAATGTGTCTCAATAGATTAGTGTGATGGTTGGTTACTTAACAGGAAAGCAATATTTGTGACCTCCTCCAATAATCGCACTTGACGATTTGAAGCATTGCTGTTTTCCTTTAGGGTATGTGTTAAGTAACACATCAACGCCCCCTATCCTCCCCCCCCCCCCCCCCCCCCCCCTCACACACACACACACACACACGCGCACACACACACACACACACACACAATTTACAATTTAGGCATTTAGCAGACGCTCTTAATCCAGAGCGATTTACATTAAGCAAGAACAAAAAAGCATGGGAATACATCACATAAAAAGCATTTATCATGAAACATGCGTAAGCTAAGTACGTAACAGTGGAATATCTACATAGTATACACACACACACACACAATTTACAATTTAGGCATTTAGCAGACGCTCTTAATCCAGAGCGACTTACATTAAGCAAGAACAAAAAAGCATGGGTATACATCACATAAAAACATTTATCATGAAACATGCGTAAGCTAAGAACGTAACAGTGGAATATCTACACACACACACACACACACACACACACACACACACACACACACAGACTTGGAACTCTGATTATTATTCGACCAATATGTCTATACTCTCTAGTCTATCTGCAATGTCTGCTTAGTACTTATACCTACACACAAAAATTGCTTTTCTTGCTGATGAAAGATATTTTGCATTTTTGCACGATGATACTTCGACCTTTCGGTGTCTTCCTTCCTTCCTTATCCGGGCTTTACTTTAATCACGCGCAGGTTGAAGATAACCGGAAGGTTCAAAAGGTTAATTCCTCCGAAGGAAAGAGACTTCTGAGAGAGAGTTGGGCTTTAATCATGCCACCTGTGTGTGTGTGTGTGTGTGTGTGTGTGTGTGTGTGTGTGTGTGTGTGTGTGTGTGTGTGTGTGTGTGTGTGTGTGTGTGTGTGTGTGTGTGTGTGTGTGTGTGTGTGTGTGTGTGTGTGTGTGTGTGTGTGTGTGTGTGTGTGTGTGTGTGTGTGTGTGTGTGTGTGTGTGTGTGTGTGTGACTGCGCCTGCGTGTGACTGCGCGTGAGAGGCCGTGAACAAACAAAAACAGATTTCCGCCTAAATAAGACAGTTGGGGGTCTTTATCCAAACATGTAGGAGACAAAGGGAGGTGTGGGGTCCTATGCCCCGCCCCCCCCCCCCTTTCAGATGTGGCCAGTCCTCTCTGAGCAAAGCTGCTATAGATTGACAGATTGCCGGTTGATTGACAGAACATCTTGTTTGAATATTGTCATGCCTTGAGTGAGTTAAAAAAAATGGACGTAATGATGTTACCCAACTGCAGTGGTGTAAAGTAACTATTAAGTACATTTACTGAAGTAATGTACTTAAGTACAATTTTGTAGTATTTGTACTTGTATTGTCCCATTTAGGCCTGACATCGAAATATTAAAAAAGTAATCTGAAAGAATATATATTCAAAGATTTGTGCCGCATTTTCACGATTTTTCAAAAATAGCACATCTACAAGCTTGTAGATGTGCTATTTTTCAATAGATAAAGTATAACATAATGCTTAGTGTAGGAGCCAAAGAGTGCTTTAGCTACAGTGGTTGTCACTTGGTTGGTGATGGGTGTGGGCACCGCATTGACGTTCCGTTATTGGTGGGAGCGTCTCTGTGGGTGGCCCTTGGTAGTCGACAAATATGGGTGTCTGAACCAGCTCACTCCTAAGGCTGTTTGAACTTGGAGGCAGGGTGAGCTGGAGGGCTGGGAGGATGCACTTTGTTGCCCGCACAATATACTTTGTTATAGTTTGATTCATTCACGTTTGTTTGCTCACTGTTTTGATTGTTATTTATTAGATTCTTTGCACATATTTATTGCATATATATATATTTATTGTATTGTAATATTTTGTGCACTGAGCTCTATAAACATTTTAAACTTTGAGCTTGTTTGGATATGAATCATTTTATCATTGTTTTGTCGCGCGTCATTACAGTTTGTTTTTAGCTCCCAGGCTTAGCCTGCCGGCTTACCCCCCCTGATCCCAGTGTTTCCTGGCTATAGTTCATTGTGGTATGTTCCAGTGTTTTTGTTTGTATTCTATTAGTTCTTTTGAGTTATTAAACCTTTTTGAAATGACCTGCTCTGCCTCTGCCTCCTCCTCCTGCATTTGGGTCCTATACAAACTCTCCTGACTTGAACCGTGACACTGTCTGTCTGTATTAGTATTTAAGGTATGCATGCATGCATTCCTTTCCTGTCCTTGTACAGATTTTAAGAGGCAAAAACAGAGTTTTAAATGTATTTTGGAGCTATACTGTCTTGTCTGTATATTAAGTACGTAAGGTATGCAACTATGCACCATGCATTCCTTTTCCTGTCCTTGGTTTCAGAATTCTGTAAGTTCTCTGGCATCTCCTCCTTGCCCGCATGGCCTTTAATTACGCATGACCACCTGGGGCAACCACTCCTACAACCAGCAATGTCCGTGTACACCTATTTGTTCACCTACGTATGTATGTGTTAATGGGCACCAGTATGAGTACCAGTAGGGGCGCTGTTGTGCCATGCAGAAACGGAGAGAGACACTCTCGCCTGGTGGGTTGAACTGGTTTCGAAGTGGTTTCCACACAGCACCTTTTGACTCCCAAACAGCTTTGGCCTTCATGGCCCCTTATTAACACATTTTGGGGTGGGAACCCCTTTTGGTGTTATAGCATTATGTTATGCTTCAGCTACTGAAAAAATAGCAGATCTACAAGCTCATAGCCCTACGAGCTTGTAGGTCTGCTATTTTTTGAAAAATCGAAGAACGACTGACATAGAAACATAGCTTTAAAAAAAAAAATCTGTTTTGTGTAACCAAAATACAGTAGTATGTAATGTAGCTTGATTATTCTTATTATTTTTGTATTTCCAGGTCCCTGCGAAGAAGAGGAAGACCGTTCACCTTCCTCCTCACCCCAGGATCACAATTTGGATCTTCAGTCTGGTGAGTGTTGGAGCTACAAGATCCAGTTGACCTCGTCTTCAACTGGGTCTTGGTTTAAAACCCATTCTGACCTGAGATCAGATTCTAAAAATGTTCTTCTACATCCTGACAGTTTTCTGAAAAAGCTATGTTTCTATGTCAGTCGTTCTTCGATTTTTCAGAAATAGCAGACTTGAAATGTACTGTAATTCTGCAATCTGTTAATAAATAAATCAAATAAATCAAACAAACAAACAAACAATCAAACCGGGTACATTTAGTTAAAAAATAGCAGATCTACAAGCTAATAGCACGCCACCAAGTGGCGCGCTACGAGCTTGTATGTCTGCTATTTTAAAAAAACGTTAAAATGGGGGGTCCCTCCTGGAACTACATATTTTGAGATGGGGGGGTCCGTGGCCCATTCGAGATAATTCTGGGGGTCCTTGACATGAAAAAGGTTGAGCACCACTGTGACAAGACACAGAAACATGGGGTTTTTCAGAAAAATGTTAGGATTTAGAAGCCTTTTTTTTTATCTTAATCGACCTCAGTCCTATAAATGGATTTAATGTGTAGGAAGTCTCTTTCACGGAGTGTTTGACGGTGAACAGACGCTACCGGTGGCGTCCGTGACTATGATGAAAGCTCCACACAACGCAGAGCTGGGTTTGAAGCCAGAACTGTGGAAGAACAGCCAAGAAGTTAAGCTATAACGTTACACTGTGTGTCCTGTCTTGGCACGAGAGAGGACAACCCAAGAAACCGAGCCCCGAGATGAATCTTCACTTTAACCCATTCTGAACGGGAACCCGTTTTGGTGTTAGCATCATGTTATGCTTTAGCTATTGAAAAATAGCAGATCTACAAGCTCATAGCGCGCCACCGAGTGGCGCGCTACGAGCTTGTAGGTCTGCTATTTTTGAAAAATCGAAGAGCGACTGACATTTTTAGAATCTGATCTCAGGTCATAATGGGTTCATCAGACTAGTGTGTGTCCAGTGGAAACCTCGTATGAATCTGATCTCAGGTCAGAATGGGTTAATCACTGACATTACGGAATGTCTGCACTGCAAGAAGTTACTTTTAGTACGTATAATTAGCTTTTAAAACATTTTAATTCAATTTCAAAGCCTTTCAAGGCATATAAAGTAGGACTATTTTCAACGTAATTATATATGCCACCACCGTAACCATCCTTTCATTTTATAGCCTTGCCATGTAATAATACATGTCTAAATGTGTTCACAAAACTGTCTATTTACTTGCTTTTGCCCAACTATAGCATACATAAACACCATTTTTTTCATTCATGGCTTTAGATTGTTTCAGTAAAAAGTTACCCGGCTTATCTGAATAACCAAGTCTATTTTGGCTGAAGACCAAAAAGAAGTGAGTGTCAAAACATATTAATATTTCAATTTTGAATTTCACTTGTAAAATCAATACTTTTTTCACCTTCAGCTATTCTCAAAATGCATTAAACGCAGTAATGACAATAAAGAAATAACCATTTGATGATATTTAATTGGATTATACCTGTCTCAGGTAAATTTCAAGTTCATTGTCAAAACCAGACCAACATATGCTCTTGAAAATGTTCGTCAGTAAAAATATAAAAGTATGACAACTGCAAAACAATGCCTGACCCCCCAGTATGATACGACGTTTCTCAGATGATCTCCATGTTAAACTGTATCAACTTTCATTAAATTCATTAAATCCTCCGTCTTAACCCATTCTGACCTGAGATCAGATTCATACGAGGTTTCCACTGGACACACACTGGTCTGATGAACCCATTCTGACCTGAGATCAGATTCTTACGAGGTTTCCACTGGACACACACTGGTCTGATGAACCCATTCTGACCTGAGATCAGAATCTAAAAGTGTCAGTCGTTCTTCGATTCTTCAAAAATAGCAGACCTACAAGCTCGTAGCACGCCACTCGGTGGCGCGCTATGAGCTTGTAGATCTAAAGCATAACATAGTCCTAAGACCAAAATGGGTTCCCGTTCAGAATGGGTTAAATGGAATGGAAATGTGCAAATGCAACTAAATGTTATTATTTATTTATTAACAGTTTGCAGAATTACAGTACATTTCAATACAAAAACTGTTAACTGTGAGTGGACGACACCATAAAGCATTACACTTGTTTACAATATAAGGGCCCACCATTTTCAATTCATCAAAACATTTAGAGACGTACGAATATACACAACTTATATAGTAAAAAAAAGAAATCATCATAGGAGGTAAAAAGGGAAAAGAAACATACAGTGAGGGGGAAACAGGGGTGGGTGGTCGGTCGGTAAAACATCCATTTCGTTACAAGTGTACACTCAGTCAAATTCTCATTCCAAAGCTTCCATGAATATTTTCACCAACCATGTATAGCCTTCGCGTTTGACTTGTTTTTCTGAAAATCTAAGCTCTGTCTTTGTACAGATGTTAAGAGCAGGTAAAACTGAGTTTGAAATGTATTGAATGTAATGAATTTGAAGCTACTGTCTGTCTGTAAGTACATGCATTCCTTTCCTGTCCTTGTACAGATTTTAAGAGCAGGTAAAACGGAGTTTGAAATGTATTGAATGTAATGAATTTGAAGCTACTGTCTGTCTGTCGGCTAAGTACGTAAGGTATGCACCTTGCATTCCTTTTCCTGTCCTTGGTTTCAGAATTCTTTAAGTTCTCTGGCATCTCCTCCTTGCCCGACAAGGCCTTTTCCGCATGACCACCTGGGGCATATCATCGTCAGATAGCCCCCACATCTTATACCCTCTCTCTATGGGGGTAGAAATC
>NC_137884.1:26453733-26574775 GCF_963924005.1 Protomyctophum bolini | reverse complement strand
TTAGAAAAAAATGTTAAAATGTGTTCGCAAATCATTGAATATATATTTCAGAGCGAACATTTTTAACTAAAATATTTGCTTCGGATATGTTGAGATGGGGGGGTCCGTGGCCCAATAGAGATAATTCTGGGGGTTACTTGACATGAAAAAGGTTGAGCACCACTGACATATAGAAACACAGGTTTTTTCAGAAAGATGTTTAGAAACCTTTAAAAAAAAAAATCAAACTCAGTCCAAAGTGGGTTAAACTATGACTGCCTGACACCCTATCTATTGCTCATCTGAGGACGAGGTTATTTAAGGAGGGAGAGAGAGAGAGATCGACAGAGAGAGAGAATAGAGAAGGCCGGGAGTTATTTCATCTCGTGCCAGCTCTGCTCGCTTTGATTCACCAAAATGTCTGTATAGCTGGCACGCTTAGCTCATCCAAAAACATATGCTTCTCGTTAGCTCTGCCCTCCAAATTACACCCCCTTACCCACCCCCCCCCCCCCCCCCCCCCCCCCCCCCCACCCTCCCTCCCTACCCCGCCATTAGACCACCTCCCCCTTTATACAAATCTAGAACGAGTGATAAAAGAGAACTTGGAGAAATGTGTTGTTTTTTTGTCTTCCCCTCTTATCTCAACAACCTCCTTCTTTGCACTTGAAACATGAAGAGGTTTTGGCGGCCACGTCTTTGTGGCTTTGATGTGGTCTCACATCACAGGGGGGGTTTTCTCCCAGGTATAGTACAGGTAAGGGAGGGTCTCATTAGCCTAGCCCCCCCCCCCCCCCCCCAACCATCCCCAACAAAGGGAACCTTGAACAGGAGAGCAAAGCCCCTCAGTGGTTGCATTGTCTCAGAATACATCAAGGTCAAGACCCTGGTAGGGTGCAGGCAGGGAAGGGGGGGGGCTTGTTGTAATGCTTGATGAGCAGAATGCGAATTAGCCCAAGACCCTTCAAAAGTATAACATAATGCCTTAAACCATTCTGACCTGAGATCAGATTCTAAAAAATGTCTGTTTTGAAAATGACAGTTTTCGGAAAAAGCCATGTTTCTATGTCAGTCGTTCTTCGATTTTTCAAAAAAATAGCAGACCTACAAGCTCGTAGCGCGCCACTCGGTGGCGCGCTACGAGCTTGTAGATCTGCTATTTTTTCAATAGCTATAAAGCATAACGTAATGCTATAACACCAAAAAGGGGTTCATGCCCCAAAATGGGTTGTTAAAACACCAAAGGGGCCTTTTTGGTGTTTTATTTAAGCATTATGTTGTATACTTTAGCTATGGAAAATAGCAGATCTATATACAAGCTCATAGCGTGGCACTCTGCGCTGAACTTGTATAGGTCTATTGCTATTTTTGAAAATCGTGAAAATGTGCCTCAAATCTTTGAAAATATATATTATTATTACAGTGAACATTTTAACTCAAATCTTTGCTTCTGGGGAGGTCCCTGGAACAACATATTTTCAGATGGGGGGGGAGGCATATTACATATAATTTTTGGGGTCCTTGACATGAAATATGAGCACCACCTGATACAGAAACATAAGGTTTTTCAGAAAACCGTCGGGATTTTGAAGACATTTTTTTTAAATTTCGATGTTAGGCCTAAATGGGTCAAGTCTCCATCTCTAATGTCAGATCAAACCAGAATCTGTGCAGATCGTTTTGGAATGTGAAGGATATAATTAACGATGTCAAGGAATCAGATCCACTGCCTTTTCCGTCTCTCCCAACCAAAGCAACATGTCGAGACAAAAACGCCCCGAAAGTCACTTATGTCTGATAATAGAGCAGCATTCCAGCTTTTTAATCAGAATGTTCAGCTGCCGAAGGTGCGTCCGATATGTTCACGCAAACATTGCTAATGGAGGGTATGCGGTATATGGTTAAGTGAATGGCACATCCAGTGGCAAATCGAGTGGCAAAGCAACATGCAAAGTGAGTTTAACATTGTTTAGACCTGAGATCAGGTTCTTAAAATGTCTTCTACATCCTGACAGTTTTCTGAAAAAGCTATGTTGCTATGTCAGTGGTTAAAAAAGTCGTTCAAAAATATCAGACCTACAAGCTCGTAGCGCGCCACTCGGTGGCGCGCTACGAGCTTGTAGATCTGCTATTTTTCAATAGCTAAAGCATAACATAAATGCTATAACACCAAAAGGGGCTCCCTCCCGCACAGAATGGGTTAATGCAATCAGATAGGACTTTTTTGTGTGGATGCATGGGTTGTTGTCCAAGGACAGAAAGTACGTTTTTTGCCACTCAGTGGGGGGCGTTCCTGCATAACTTCCTGGTTTGATGATGTCACGTGCATATCCCTCTTATTATGGCGGGCAGGCCCCTTAATGTCTGCGTCAACAACTAGTGTAATATTCAGGATGGGGCTGAGTTTTCTTTGACCGGCACTGACTGTGAAGCCCTCGGCCTCCTCAGCATGAAGCACAGAGTGACCAGTGACTGTGAAGTGAAGTCCTCGGACCCCTCAGCATGATACCCACAGAGTGAGGGATGAGAAAGGGGGTCCTCCTTGGTTTGGAGGCGAGGTATTTCCCCCAGCTCCACCTCCCTCCCTCCCTCTCCTCCCTCCCTCCTCCACACAGATTGCTTTGTCCTGGTAATTGCATAGGTCGAGTCTATGTGTATTCTGGTAGGACACCAGCTTGTGGGTTATTTATTGTGCCATTAGCATGTGACTCTGTGGGGGGGGGGAGAGGGAGGAGGGAGAGGGAGGGAGGGGGGAGAGAGGGGAGAGAGAGAGAGAGAGAGGGAGGGAGGGAGGGAGAGAGCGAGTGAGTGAGTCATGTGTATTCCTTTTCTTTTAAAAATCTTTTTATTCAAGTTTTGGGTGACAAACCCAGGGGCAAGTATTAAACAGACATATCAAAATATGAAAATAAAAATGTAACTCAATCCCCTATCCCACCCACCCACCCCCCACCCACAATCCCAAGGATAGTCGGAAAGACAGTCAAAATTAAATACATATATCTATATACACGAAATACATGCATACATAATTACAAAAATATATTTTTTTATTTTTTATAGCAGAGCAGATTTTGTTTCTGTTGTGGTTTGGCGCTGGCCGAGGCATAGGCACACTATACAGTGTGTGTGTTGTGGTAGGAGTCATGTGACTGAGGGGGGAGAGAGAGAGTCATGTGTATTCCTGAACTGATCTTGATAGTACATACTCTCATAATTATTCTCAGTTGAGAGAGAGTGGGGTTTGTTTACTTTAAATGCCGGGCCCATGATGTCATTGTAATAATATGAAACGGTACTGTAGGCCGCTCTGCTGCACCAGCAAGAAGGCGGTGAAGAAACAACAGCCATTCATTCATTCCTTCCAGACTCTCAGTCAGCAAAACTGCAAAGCTATGAACCTCCCTCACTCAGACCTGTCAAAGCTATGAAACCTCCCTCAGACCTGTCAAAGCCTTATAGTTAGTATTGCGTAGGTGGATGGACCATTTCATCATGTCTGTCTGCCTCCTGTGTTTATCTCTCTTTGTATCTGATTGTCTAGTATCCACTATACATAGTTACTAGAGCTCGACTGATGCCAGACTTTTTTTGGAGAGTCTTAAAGGCGCGATTCGTACTCCTATTTTAGAGCCGAATAAAAGTCGGTTTGGCTCCTCTGTAGAGTGTAGAGCCTACAATGTGACGTCATTTGAGGGGGGGGGGGCGGGTACCGTCCTAAAGTCGTCTCTTCGGTGCTACTGAGAATCTGACGAGCCGAAAACATTTCGGCACTACAGCCGGTAAAATAGGAGTATGAATCGGCCCCCTCCTAGACTCAGTGACACTTCACTGATTATTTTGGACAAAGTGCAAAATTAATTCTAATCATTTTCTAATCAAAGCTCACAACACATGAGCTCTGCTACACTTTTGAGAAAACGATAATGGTTCCATAGAGGGTCAAGTCGGCCTGGGGCCCGTACGTACGCTGATACATGGGAGTGTGAGCCTGAAGGAGAGGTGAAGTTGCTTGGTCAGTCTGGTTAGTGTTTCCGCGCTTCCATTATTAAGTAAGAAGCGTGTCACTTCCACGTCCTGGTTACGGTAAGTTAAGAGGGTGTCACGTGTATAACTGAGTCAGACCCGTCCGATAATTATGAGTACTTCCCTAGTTTGCCTGATTCACATTATCTTGTCTCCTTGTGGCACGGATCTAATCTGGCTCAAGGCCAGGTTTAGAGAGAGAAGTCATAGCTAAAGGCTGGCCTAATTCACGGCTGGGAATCACAGCACAGCTAAAGGGTCACAGTGAGGCGTTATAGAAAGTTTAACACATCAGCACTTCCAACATAGCAGACACAGTTTTAGATTACTTAAAGGAGAGCTACACATGTTTTTTTTACAAATTTCAGCATTTAACTCCCATTCCATTTTATATGGTTATAATGTGGTTGAATTCATGTAGAAAACAGACAAAGAAATGATTAGTATAACTAAAGATAGCAAAATAAACTAGAATAAAAACCAGTACAGTAGTGCATCCTGTGGATGCAGAGGTTGTTGTTTTATTAACTAGGCCTATAAACTGCGTTTTGGGATGCAAAATGCAGCCTATTTTAATCTCTGGTTGCTGTTAGTCAGATTAGAGTACAGTAGACTGAAGCTGTGTTCCTGTTGGCCGTCAGTGGACGTCAGGTGACCGTTTCTGTTGACGGATGGGTTTTTGAACCAGACCTCCCTCCCCCCCCCCCCCCCCCCCCCCAAACCTCCAGCTTTGTTTTTATATAAAGATTACCCTCAATGTGTCTCTATCTCATGTATAGCCAGGATAGGCGGAGCTCAGGCTTGAAGCAATATTTTACTTGGAGAGTGTGTTGACACTTAGCACGCACAGCTGAGTCTGTTCTGTGGACAATGAGCTGCTGAAATCACACAATCACCACCGACCGCTGACCTGAGATCAGCTGCCCTCCTGGACACACAATCACCACCGCTGACCTGGCTTTTCTCTCCATTTTTTGATAAACCTACTTTGAAAATCTGCTTAGTTCGAACATATATATTTCAACATTCAAAAGAAAGCTCTGTGTGTGTGTGAGAGATGAACTAGCAAATCCCTTGTTAATGCTCATTTAACAAGCCTTGTGCTGAATTACATACCGGTAACCTGGCCTCGCCAGGCTTTCCACCACCTCGGAGGAAAGCCTGGTCTCTGTCATGTTGTAGTATTGTTTTGTAGTCGACAGGATGATATCGTTACGTCATGTTGTAGTATTGTTTTGTAGTCATCAGGATGATATCGTTACGTCATGTTGTAGTATTGTTTTGTAGTCATCAGGATGATATCGTTACGTCATGTTGTAGTATTGTTTTGTAGTCATCAGGATGATATCGTTACGTCATGTTGTAGTATTGTTTTGTAGTCATCAGGATGATATCGTTACGTCATGTTGTAGTATTGTTTTGTAGTCATCAGGATGATATCGTTACGTCATGTTGTAGTATTGTTTTGTAGTCATCAGGATGATATCGTTACGTCATGTTGTAGTATTGTTTTGTAGTCATCAGGATGATATCGTTACGTCATGTTGTAGTATTGTTTTGTAGTCATCAGGATGATATGGTTACGTCATGTTGTAGTATTGTTTTGTAGTCATCAGGATGATATGGTTACGTCATGTTGTAGTATTGTTTTGTAGTCATCAGGATGATATCGTTACGTCATGTTGTAGTATTGTTTTGTAGTCATCAGGATGATATGGTTACGTCATGTTGTAGTATTGTTTTGTAGTCATCAGGATGATATGGTTACGTCATGTTGTAGTATTGTTTTGTAGTCATCAGGATGATATCGTTACGTCATGTTGTAGTATTGTTTTGTAGTCATCAGGATGATATCGTTACGTCATGTTGTAGTATTGTTTTGTAGTCATCAGGATGATATGGTTACGTCATGTTGTAGTATTGTTTTGTAGTCATCAGGATGATATGGTTACGTCATGTTGTAGTATTGTTTTGTAGTCATCAGGATGATATCGTTACGTCATGTTGTAGTATTGTTTTGTAGTCATCAGGATGATATCGTTACGTCATGTTGTATAGTATTGTTTTGTAGTCATCAGGATGATATCGTTACGTCATGTTGTAGTATTGTTTTGTAGTCGACAGGCAGGAACAACAGGCGGCGGCAACTTCCTTTTCCCTCAAACTGATTTTTCTCAATAAAAGCTACAGGCTACGAGAGCTTTTATTGAGAGGGAAAAGGAAGGAACCTTCCTTTGTTCCTGCCTGTCGACTACAAAACCCTAAATGAAATGGTGCCCAGGCTAACATACCGGTAAGTTCAAATGTATAATCTTTGGTTACTGCAGGGGGGGGGAAAGTATTATAGGATCCATGTTGTTTGCCACCAGTTTGCAGATAGGTGTTAATATTAGCACTAGGTTATCAAAGCAAACAACTGGCAGCGAATTAAATGGAGCAGGGCATAAAAACAAGGCCGGGGTGGTTTGAGGTGGCTGTTATGGGTCATTAACACATTTATTTATTGTTATGGGTCATTAACCAACTCATGATGAGGTTTATTTATGGAGGTGTGGACAATGAAAATGTCTTCTCGAAGTGAAATATTCTTCACAAAGTGAAATATCTTTTACTGTAATTGCATTACTGCTCTTGTTTGTTTTTTAATGTTTTAGTCGACTAAAATCTCATGACATTTAGTCGACTGAAACTAGACTAACACCAACACATTCCAGGTGACTAAAATGTGACTAAAACTAAATGAAAACTATTCAAAAGACTATGATAAAACTAAAATCAAAATTTGCTGCCAAAAACAACACTGCTTTCATGTCATGAAAGGTGCTATACAAATAAAGTATTATTATTATTATTTATTATTTAATTTGCCAAGTACAATAGGTATACGTTATTTAACGGACTGTATATTGTTGACATCGCAATGGCTTTGATGCTCGATTTAAAAGTGTTGGGGAAAAAAGCCATTTCCATGAAACAGAGGCTGAAGTAATGATGCTTTCAATGTCTCCTGCTTCCCTGCAAAACATAAACAGCCCTGCTATTGTGTCGCCTGTTAATCCCTCAGATAGTTTTACAGCCCGAAGCCAAATGAAATGTCACTGCATTTAGATTGCTGCTGCTGCAATGCTAAATCAATGCCAGCACAGCTTATTTGATTAGCAAGCATAATAATAATGCTATTATGCGATTCTTTGATGTTGGTCAAAAGTGCATGTGGTGGGGCATTGTTCCTCTCACATGCCAGCAAAAACACCTATATATGTTTCTTTTCCCTTTTTACCTCCTTTATGATGAATTCCTGTTCTGTTCTTTGACTATATAGAAGTGTCTATTTGTACGTCTCTAAATGTTTTGATGAGTTGAACAAGGCGGACCCTCTTGTATAAACAAGTGTAATGCTTAATTGTGTCGTCCACTCACAGTTAACAGTCTTTGTATTGTAGTTTGTGCTTGAAATGTACTGTAATTCTGCAAACTGTTAATATATATATCAATCAATCAATGCCAGCAAACACACCTTGTAATTTTCCTTACAAAGCACATTTTTTTATTGTTCCTTCCAGATCAAACTTTTGAACCAGGAGCAATTGTTTCACAACTAACCGTGTCGTAAGAAGATGAGGAAAGAAAACAAACTCATTTGGCATTAATTAACGTTAAGGGGAAATGCCCTGTTGTATAATCGCCACCACCCCCCGTTCAGTCACAAGACAAACAAACAAGCAAATAAAACGTAGCCCTTCTTTGTCAGCTCAGCTCCAGTCAGTCAGTCAGTCAATGACCATAATAATGTCCATTTTGGCCCCTCTTCTTCACCACCGTGCAGGTCAGTCAGGTCTGGGAGGACGTCCTGTGTGTGTGTGTGTGTGTGTGTGTGTGTGTGTGTGTGTGTGTGTGTGTGTGTGTGTGTGTGTGTGTCCATAGTTAACGGGCTGTAAATGAATGACAGACAGGAGGAGAGGAATGGACCCCCGCAAGACGAGTCCATTCCTTCCCCTCCAAAGACGCCCTCAAGACGTTTATAGCCTCCACTAGTTAGTTAGTTAGGGGCCAGACCATGACAGGCCTGTCCACAAGCAGGTGTTGAAGTGTCACATGAGCCTAATTAACCCTTTCCTGTTTCCAATAAGACCCCCAGCAGTGGCCCTTTGTATCGCTACAATAGAGGGGGGGTCGGTGGGGGGCCCCACAGGCCCCTTGCTGCCCCAGGAATAAAGCGTATATAGTGAGTTCCAGGAGGGAGGCTGTGTGTGTGTGTGTGTGGGATGGTCAGTGGTTTGTTTGGGTCATTGTCTCTTCCGTTGAGGTCTAGTCTGGGTCTATATGAGACTATAGGAGGCTATACTTCAACTGAAGTGAGCAGCAGACACTTTTAGTCTTTTCTTCAAATGCGTATTACCACAAATCCCGGCGGGAACTTTCACTTCTGTTTGAACACCTGATGAATGAATGAATGGATGGATGGGGCTCAATGCAGTCAGTGTATATATGAATGGATGGGGCTCAATGCAGTCAGTGTATGCACACAGAATAACTATACTTCCGGGCCACCCTCACATTATACTTCCTTCACAGGTGTTATTCCGGCGATGATACTAATTAACCCATTCTGACCTGAGATCAGATTCTATAAAAATGTCTTCTACACATCCGGACAGTTTTCTGGAAAAGAAAACTATGTTTCTATGTCGGTCGTTCTTCGATTTTTCAAAAATAGCAGATCTACAAGCTCGTAGCGCGTCACCGAGTGGCGCGCTACGAGCTTGTAGGTCTGCTATTTTTCCAATAGCTAAAGTATAACATAATGCAAAAAAAAATGGTTAAGGCTCTGTTCTATTTAGTGTACAGTGGTTCTCAAAATGTTTTCATGTCAAGGACCCCCATAACCCATACTGTAACCCTGAGGTGTACAAATGGAACAAAAATGTAAAAAACGTGGTTCCATTTGTACACACTCAGAGTTACAGAACCCGTACAGGGCCATTTGAAACCCACTCAAGGACACTTTGAGACCCTGTTTGTCAAACATGTTAATAAAGGACTGAATCAAACAAACAAACAAACAGACATTATGTTAATATGTTTCAATACAGTTCAAAATGTCTTTAACGTCTGCTAACAATCCTGTCTATTCATCCGTTCACAGAAGAGGAAGTGGAGAGACAAAGACAACAGCGATGCGGTCAGCCTTCGCAGCTTGGACCTCAAGGTAAGAGCCCTTAATTAACAGTCTGTCTTTCTGTCCCCAGTAAAGGGTTTAGACTGGACAGACCTAATGTACTATGTCCGGGGTCATCCCCCTATGTTCCCCAGGTTCTATGTTCCCCACTCATCCGGCCCCCCCAAAAATTGGTTCTATATGTTCCCCACTCAAAAAAGGTTCTATGTTTGATTGATTGATTGAAATATGTATTAACAGTTTTCAGAATTACAGTACATTTCAAGCACAAACTCAATACAAAGACTGTTAACTGTGACGACCCAATTAAGCATTACACTTGTTTACAACAGGGTCCACCATGTTCAATTCATCAAAAACATTTAGAGACGTACAAATAGACACTTCTATGTAGTTAAAGAACAGAACAGGAATTCATCATAAAGGTGGTGGGGGGGGGGGGATTCAGATTTCCCGGGGGCCAGTTTCGAATTGCAGCCGTCCGTAGGTGCCCTTTGAGAGCTGTTTTGAAGGAGTCAAGGGATTTGCATGTCTTAATGACTGTTGGTAGGGCGTTCCACATTTTGGTGGCGTAGGAGCGAAAATAATTTAGTCCCTCGTTTGTGCCGAATCTGGGTTGTACATGGTTCGTTGCACTCCCTCTGGTGTTGTGGGTGTGGACTGTGTTGATGTTCCCCACATAACTAAGAAAAGGTTCTATAAGCGGTTCTATGTTCCCCGCTCAACCATGGAGGCTGTGTGTGGAGAGTTCAGAAGTTATACCAAAACATAGAACCTGGAGAACATTGGGTATGCTATAGTCCCCTATGTTCATCACTTAAGGACACACACAACCTGTCCCAGAGCTGCATCATGTCTCTCAATATTATCTGTTTAATCTGTTATTATTACTGTATATCATGTTATCGTCGTTATGCAATGTCTGGAGGAGCAGAGCACAATGATGTCGTGGCCGCTATCTGTCGCTATAGCTAGCTTGTATCCACAACAACAAGGTCGTGGCGCTTGTGTTGTTTACGCAGCGCATAGCATCCAAATGACTCGGCGCTATATCGCTGAAACCCATCTGGGGGAGAGAGAGAGAGAGAGAGGGAGGACATTGTTTGTGTTTGGAACAATTATCACAACAGGAGTTTCTTCTCAGAAAGTATTACGCCGTTAGTATACTGAAGAATGTATTAGAAAGTAGTCCGTCCGGACTGTCTGGATTATAGGAGGAACATTTCACTGTGGGTGTATTGTTATGCTTTATACTGTGGGTGTATTGTCTGGATATGTCTGGGTTTTTATATCTGATGTACAGTAGGCCTACAGTATATGTTACAGTGTTTGTCCCTATAGCAACTCACTGTTTTCACCGTCACAGTCACCTACCAAAAACGACAGTATACACCCACGGTTTCCTAGTGTCTCTGGGCGTTGAATATGAGTCAGTGTAATAGGAATAGAAGATAGATATACTATTGTGACATACAAGGTGTTTTTTTCCTAATGCATTTGTTGTCCATGATTGCCTAAGCTAAGGCTTGATCACCCTTTAGCTGGCCACCTTTGATGAGGGTGTATATAGTGTTGGAAGGCCCAAACACCCGCTGATTCAAAGGCACACTACTGAGGATGTGTCCCAAAATTGACATCATACCCTAGTTGAAATACACCTCCTAATGCCACGCTTAACATCAAGGCAATCTCATGTGAGCCCACACACCATCTATTGGCACAATGGACAGTCTTAACATCACGTCCCGTGTTTTATGATTCTGAACAACTCTGAGTTTCATTTTTGTGCAAATCGTTCCAGTTCCAGTTTCAGAGACTTGACTGTCTCTCGTTCATCATATTCCATATCTTCTCTCTCTTTGTTGTTAGGTTATAGGAGGCCCCCCCTCCCCTGTACAGCGTAGTTAACCCATTCTGGGCGGGAACCCCTTTTGGTGTTTTAACTAAGCATTATGTTAAAACTTTAGCTATTGAAAAATAGCAGATCTACAAGTTCATAGCGCGGCACCGAGTGCCGCGCTATGAACTTGTAGGTCTGCTATTTTTTGAAAAATCGTGAAAATGTTGCAGATGAGGGTCAGTCGGCGGGCCAATTTCATAACATTTTTTTACATGAAATATTGAGAACCACTGACGCAGAAACATAAGGTTTTTCAGAAAAAAAACACATTTTAAAAAGACATTTTTAAAATTTAGACGTCACGCCTAAATGGGTTCAAGGTTCAAGGTTCTTTATTATTAGTCTCCCGAGGAAGAAATGTGTCTTAGACAAATTTAAGGGCCCGCATGCAAGCGTAGCCCTTATGCCCATGTCGCCGCAGAGCAGCGCAGTGGCAAGTTGTCAAATTGTCTAGTCTAGAGTTTATAAACAACTCCCTTGGCTGCTGCATCCATCCATCCGTCTATGATGTCTACGTTGTCTTGTTTGTGTTGTTTCTGTGCCCGCATGCGGTCGGTGGATTACTGTAGATATCTCTATAGGGATCAGACTTCACCTCCTCCTCTGTAACGTAACCTGTCTGATCAGTGGCTCTGCCTTAGCTAAACGTTACTGTAGATATCTCTAGGGATCATCAGACTTCACCTCCTCTCTGTAACGTAACCAGTCTGATCAGTGGCTCTGCCTTAGCTAAACGAAGATAAAGGGGAACAAAGGGAGACTACCGACGCGCCTCAAGCCTGAAACGGCTTCACAGGTACAAGGACATACGTTGCATAAGGAGAAGAGACTGCTCCACAGGTACAAGGACATACGTTGCATAAGGAGAAGAGACTGCTCCACAGGTACAAGGACATACGTTGCATAAGGAGAAGAGACTGTTATGGAGCAGCACGGACATTTAGAGCCTTTTATTAGGCGCTAAAGTATACGTACAAAAGACTATAACGTTTCGACCTTTGCGTTCTTCATCAGAGTCATAGAGGGTGGCAGCATTCGTTGGGCATGTCTTATAAATACAGGCTGGGCTATCGATGAGCCAATATGACAAGATGCCATGATACATACATGACAGAAGATAAAGAGGACCTTGTGGACATTCTGTGAGCAATGCAGGGCAGGCCCATCCTAAAAACCTCTCCCTGGTTCATACTGTATCAAGATGAGTCAAGGAGTCCATTTATTTTTTTGCAGATTGCAAGTGGCATAAAAGCCATAAATAACACACACCACTGTACACACATATATGGTGTACGTGGTACAGTACGCATATCCGTGTTATGTAATGCAGAGACTGAGTTTTTGTGTAGTGTTGTTAATGAACATGTACAGTACTACTAGAGCCTGGAGTATAGAAGACAATCCCAGCTCTTCAAGTAGGTACATGTGTGTCTCCTCCTGTCACAGGCCTAATTAATGGTGTGTTTTATTTTATGGTATTTTTATTTTATGTTGCATAATTATGAAGCACTGAGAAAACTGTTACTGCTTTTCTTCGTCCTTTTTTTCTCAAAAACATAAGGGAAACTTTGACGGGAAAAGACTCGCTCGCCGTATAGAAAATGGAAGTATAAAACTCCTTAGACCGAGACTTATATATATATATATTTTTTTTATCATGCTGCAAATAAGTGCAATTAATTGCACTTTGAGCACAGAGCACTTTAACCCATTCTGACCTGAGATCAGATTCACACGAGGTTTCCACTGGACACACACTGGTCTGATTAAGAGCATGATAAAATATATATATATATTCTTTTTTCCCCTAAGTCTCAGTTTAAGGAGTTTCACTTATATTTTCTGTACGGTGAGCAAGTCTTTTCCTGTCAAAGTTCTAGTTCCCTTATGTTGTATATTATGTAATCTGCCTCGTAAAGGATCTGGAGTGTCAGTTTGGTATTCAACTTGTTTGCAAACCGTCATGATGTGGGTTTATTGTAATCGTTTATGTAAACTGTAAAAAAGTGTCCTGTAAGTCCATAATATGGGCTGGGCTTCTTCGGGAAGCATGACACTTAAATAAAGAATCAATCATGTAGTTGCTAGTGTTATAATTGTGTTGACTAAAGACTTAAGTTGACTATATAGGGTTTTCAGAAGACTAAATGGGACTATTATAGGACTATATAAGACTAAATGGTGTGTTGTTCAAAAGACTAAATCAAAATATTGTGAAAGAATATACATTTTGCAGTAAAATGTTAAACTGCTACAGTGTATTTGACGAGCATAAATTGTAAATGACCAACATTGGGTAATATTAGCAATGCCTTACAAGTGGGAGGGGTGTACTTTACTGTTTACTATATCCTTCATTATACCATCGGAGGTCATTTCTACAGGTGCCTTCAGGCCTCTTGACTTCTACGCCCATTTCTACGGCGAACAAGAATGCTGCCACAATAAATACCTTCCTGGCTGGCTCGGTAGACGAGGGCTTTGCCATAAAGATGACGCACACTGTGTTTATAAACTTTATATTGTCTCCACCTGAACTGTAACTGGAGTCAAGACTCCATGAAGGCCCTGAAATGATCACTTGTTTTTCCCCATCTTTATTTATTTTTTATTCCATTTGACTTTTTGTTGGTTGAACCTTTTATTAAATTTTTACGGGCGAGATAAAGAACAGGTATACAGGCATGGAAATTAACACTGACTGATAGTCAAAACTAATATACCCGTTAGCCACTCGCTATGGCACAAAAAGGCAATTAAGAAATAAAACTCAATTGGACCAATCGAACACATAAACATGCATGTTGTATAGCCATCCATCCATCCATCTTCAACCGCTTATCCGTAGTCGGGTCGCGGGGGCAACAACAGCTCCACCAGAGAGCTCCAGACTTCCCTCTCCTCCAGAGCAACATTGGTGACTTCCTCCTGGGGGATTCCGAGACTTGGTTGCGCTTTGGTTGTTGTATAGCCAGATATGTCAATATTTATCCATTCATTGTATACTATATACCATACAATTCTGGATATAAATATTGACTAACACAATACGCATAAATACATGTTTGCTATATATATCCCCCTGTCTCTGCCTGCCGCCCAGCTGTGTGACTGCCTGCACCCCTCTGTGCCTCGTCTTAAGTCCCCTAAGCCAGCAGCACCCCAGCACCCATTTTGACATGCTGATGACAGAGCACACATCGACGTGTAGGTGGGCACCGGGGGTTAGGATGGACCTGCTTTCCCCATGTGTGCCAGCTCTGTTGGGGGTTAGGATGGACCTGCTTTCCCCATGTGTGCCAGCTCTGTTGGGGGTTAGGATGGACCTGCTTTCCCCATGTGTGCCAGCTCTGTTGGGGGTTAGGATGGACCTGCTTTCCCCATGTGTGCCAGCTCTGTTGGGGGTTAGGATGGACCTGCTTTCCCCATGTGTGCCAGCCCTGTTGGGGGAATCGGGGGTTAGAATGTGTACCTGCTTTCCCCCATGTGTGCCAGCCCTGTTGGGGGTTAGGATGTACCTACCTTTCCCCATGTGTGCCAGCCCTGTTGGGGGTTAGGATGGACCTGCTTTCCCCATGTGTGCCAGCCCTTTTGGGGGTTAGGATGTGTACCTGCTTTCCCCATGTGTGCCAGCCCTGTTGGGGGTTAGGATGGACCTGCTTTCCCCATGTGTGCCAGCCCTGTTGGGGGTTAGGATGGACCTGCTTTCCCCATGTGTGCCAGCCCTGTTGGGGGTTAGGATGGACCTGCTTTCCCCATGTGTGCCAGCCCTTTTGGGGGTTAGACTGTACCTGCTTTCCCCATGTGTGCCAACCCTGTTGGTCTGTGTGTGTGTAAACCTGATCAGTTTCACTAGCCCTAGCTGTGGTTAGTTACCAGGGGTTTGTTTGTTAGCAACCAGGTCTTTTAATAGGTGTGTGTGTGAGCGCTGACTAAAACTATACGCTGTTGAGTAACGTGAGGACAAAAGGGCCGTGAGAGAGAGAGAGAGAGAGGGCTGTGTTGTTTTTTAACGAGGTGTTCCTCTATGTGTTTTGCTACTGTTGGAACGGCCGACCGCCGTGCCTGCCTCTGCCCGCCGTGTCTCCAGAGTCGCTCTCCGGTCTTCTTTAAGAGGACACGGAGCACTTCTCAAGGTTCTGCTGTTGAACCAACGGCCCAAAAGCTCTCAATTAAGTGCCCACGTTGTTTTTTTTCACCCTCTTCTTCTTCTTACAACCCCCGGCCAGCAGGGGTCACCCCAGCCGGACTGGTTTGTTGTTGGGCTCCAGAGTCCTGCAGCAGCGCTGCCTCGCCTAAATGTCTTGGCCAGAGTCGTACTTATATAGCCACTGTGGTGTGTGTGTGTGTGTGTGTGTGTGTGGGTGTGTGGGGGGCAGGCTGCTGCTCCTGACCATCATGATGATGATGTCAGTGCAGTGCCTGGCCCCCGGAGCCGGGCCCCCAGGGCTCTGTCTGTCTGGGCGGAGGTGGGCTCAGGGGGGTATAGAGTGGCTGGATGGATGGTAACCGCAAGGATGCCAGTTCGATCCCTGTGGGCTCCCCCAGAGTTAGTGTTGAAGTGTCCTTGAGCAAGACACTGAACCCCCTGATTGCTCCTGATGTGCTGGTTGGTGCCTTGCATGGTTTCCGCTGCCATCGGTGTATGAATGTGAATGTAATGCACAATCTATGTCAAGCGTCTTGGATAAATGCACCATTTACCATGTAAATGGTGCATTTATATAGCACCTTTATCCAAGGCACTACATAGATTGTGCATTGCATTCACCCATTCACACACCGATTGCGGCGGAAGCCATGCAAGGTACCAACCAGCACATCGGGAGCAATTTGGGGTTCAGTGTCTTGCTCAAGGACACTTCGACATGTAGACAGGAGGAGGAGCCGGGATTCGAACCGCCGACCCACGGATCATTGGACGACCTGCTCTACCTCGTGAGCCACAGTCGCCCCGATGATGGTGTGAGGGCCCTGGCCCCGGGGCTGTGTCTGTCCGTGGCACGGGATGGGTTACGGAGCGGTGAAATGACACGGCTCCCTTGCATGACTCACTCACTCACTCCTCTCATTCTGCCTCTGTGTGTAAAAACCTAGACTAAGAATTATAGCCTGTAGTGGTGTGTGTGTGTGTCTGTCAATGTGACTGCGTGCGTGTGCACGCACACACACACGCACAGACACACACAATTCAATTTTATTATAGTGTCAACTCACAACAAGTTGTCTCAAGACACTTTACAACCAACAAAGATCCACCCAGAGCAAGCAATATTGCGACACACACACACGCACGCTCGCACACGTAGGCTATCTATCGACTGTGTGTGTGCATGTGCGCACGTGTATATGTGTGTGTGAGAGAGAGAGAGAGAGAGTGTGAAATGAGAAACGCTCATACACTGCAACTATGTATCAAATAATGTATATCTATGTTAAATTAAAAGTGTACAGTAAGTTGCAGTATTCAAAAATGACGAGTAGAATACAAAACTGATAATCTGGCTACGTATGCACTCCTCCTGTATATATTCATGCATGCGTGTGTGTGTGTGTGGGGGGGGGGTGGGGGGGGGGTGTGTCTGGGTGTGTGTATATTGGGTGGGGGGGCGGGGGGCGTGTGTGTCTGGGGTGTGTGTATATGTGTGTGGGGGGGCGTGTGTGTGCGGTGATGACTCTACTCCAGCTGCAGCAGTAGAGTGACTTGGGGCGTTGAAGCGAGGCAGGCCTAGCCACGTTGTTGAGTTGGTTTTAGCACGGCCAGGCCAGCCCACCCATGAGCCACAACTCACAGCCTGGCCTCAGAGTCCCAGACACACAGCTGATTCAGGACTCAGTGAGTAACGCGGCCGGGGGAGAACCTCTAGTCGGCACGCACACGACTAATAAAAACTATTTTAAACGCCTTGTCGACACGCACACGACGGATTAATAACTACATCCAGTTACTGTCCGTCTACTTTCTCCTAGTCTCGTCTCGTGTAGCCAGACTACTATTCCGCAATCTCTGAATGCTACTGTATATGAAAGGAAAGTTACTTACCCAGGGTAACTGGACTAAGCTCTAGAACTTGTTTACAGCCAGGCCAACAAGCTATATATACAGTATGCTTGGATGTTATTATATTTATATTAGGATAAATGTGAGCGACTGTAAAGACGAAACTGAAGTGGCGAGGAGGCTCCACTTCCGCTCTATAGTCTAATTCATGACAGTTCTTCCGTTGGCCCAGACTGTACGATGAAGGCAACAGTCTGGTAACGCGAGAGGTAACTTTCTCCTTACAGTGAGCTGTTGTCATATTAGCTACCGGTACTTTTACAACCATCTTAAATACCGAGACAATGATGGAACGCTCGACTCAAACACCCAGGCAGCGGTGGCCGAACGGTTTGCGGAGCGGTCTTGATATCGGAAGGTCGCTATAGTTCGTGTCCCCGGACCGGCACGTTAAAATTACCACCGCTGAAGTGCCCTTGGACAAGGCATTGAACCTCTACCATGAAATGTTCTATGAGCAGGGCCTGGCTGTAAACAAGTTCTTGAGCTTAGTCCAGTTACCCTGGGAAAACATAGTACCTTTCCTTTCCTTAGTCCAGTTACCCTGGGTAAACATAGAACCTTTCCTTTCCTTAGTCCAGTTACCCTGGGTAAACATGGTACCTTTCCTTTCCTTATAGTCCAGTTACCCTGGGTAAACATAGTACCTTTCCTTTCCTTAGTCCAGTTACCCTGGGTAAACATAGTACCTTTCCTTACCCGAACCTTTTGTGCTTGCAGATCACTGCGTGCTGGCGTCTGCACACTTGACCCCACAAGGTCACAGTGAGTCAACTATACGACACGTTGCATATATATACATACGCAACACTTTGTGAGCATTATTATTTTCAGTGTTGCAATAATGCGACTATAAATATAAAACCCCCCGAACAACAAGGCCTTATTATAGCCACAACCACCACACGAGGCTACATCAGCATCTGGCATGTGTGTCTCTCTCATAACACAAATGCTACGGAGGCCCATGTCCTGTTTCACACCTCCGTGTTGACACAGGAGAGGGGAGGAATCAGAGCCACAGCAGGTCTCGTCCATTTGCCTAGAAAACACAGACGCACACACACACACACACAGACACACACACGCATAGACACACACACACACAGTCACACACACACTCACACACAGACGCACACACACACACACACACACACACACGCACAGACACCTTCTCGCACCCCAGAGTATAGCTCCCTTCAGTACTAGCACTTTTGCACCATGTTTAAGCTGACCTAAAGCACACCTTTAACACCTTCGCATTCTGGGGTCCATTTGTGGTGCAGCAGATGTATGGGTGACGTGTGCAGAGCAGCACGGCGAGCACGCACAGAGAGGAAACACACTCGCACACACACACTGCACACCTGTGTGTGTGTGTGTGTGTGTGTGTGTGTGTGTGTGTGTTTGTGTGTTTGTGTGTGTGTGTGTGTGTTTGTGTGTGGTGGAAGAACACTGTCTGGTTTGAATAGAGAACTCCGGCTGTGACTTCTGCTTCCAAATGCTGCCCTAGTTTAGTGTTTTAGCACATTGCAATTTAACCCGTTCTGTTTTAACTACCGTAAGCATTATGTTATACTTTAGCTATTGAAAAATAGCAGATCTACAAGCTCGTCGGTGGTGCGCTACGAGCTTGTAGGTCTGTATAAAAAAAAATATCGTAAAAATGCGGCACAAATCTTTGAATATATATTCTTTCAGAGCGACATCAGGCCTAAATGGGTTTTAAAATAGAAACAATGTGTATCAAAAGAAAAGTTGGTAACACTTTACAATGACGACCTGCTATAAACTAAGCATTTATAAACATTTCTAATCAGTTTGTAGATCAGTAATAATCATGAACAATCATTGTTGACGTCCGTAAATGTTTTACCTAAAACATTTCTAACTATGTTTAAACATCATTTATACGTTATTAGTAAAGTATTAGTAAGTAGTGAACTATTCACATATAGTTATAAATGTTTAGGTAAAACATTTACGGATGTCAACAGTCTGTTCATGATTATTACTCATCTACAAACGGCTTATAAATGTTTATAATTGCTTTATAACAGGTCGTTATTGTAAAGCATTGTCAGCAGGCTTATTTGGAATCCTTTCCATAATGGAAGAGGTCATTAAATACTAATAGCATACGTTAAAAGTTCAATAAGAACAATGCAAAGGCATACAGGTTTGCAATGGGAGTGCAATAAAGAAATAAAATCACACCCGTGTGAAGTAAGTAGTGCAACTCCGTGTGGGGGTCCCCAGAAGGGGGAGGGGTTACAGACGCCCAGGAACGCACCCAGGGTGCCGGCCCGATTCCGGCGAGCCGCCCCGCGTCCGAAACGGTTGAGAAATGACAGAGTTATACAACCATGCTGTTTTCGTGCTCACACTTACCCAGCCAGACAGGCAGCCAGCCAGCCAGCCAGGCAGGGACCCACGCACACACATACCCACTTAAGGAAGTGGTTTGCACCACTTAAAAACACACAAAACCTGCACAGAAGAAGAAAAACATTAATACAAATTACACACATCGGAACTAAATTGTATGGATAGCGAGGAAGACATTTTTGTAATTGTTTCTTAAATATTGGCAAGGATATAGTGATGACTTGTGTCTAAAAAGAGTTTCACAACTGAAGGCCTCTACACTTTATGAAATATGTATGTTTTTAAGTATAGGCTACAACAAAAGTGTCAAATATTTATACGTACAGTACCAGTAGCTACCCTTGATCAGTCCCGTTAGGGAAAGACCAGGGCCACACAATCCGTCCCGTTAGGGAAAGACCAGGGCCACACAATCCGTTGCTCCGGAACTATCTCTGCCGGGTCTGGGAGCCGGTATAGAACAATCTGGCGTGTGGAGACCGGGACTATAGGCTCTGTTGACTCCTGTCTGGGCCCCTCCTACGTCTCCCCAGGTCCAGGAGTGCGTTGCACCAGATTCCCAACACCAGACACTTCATTTGGGAATCGTATATTGAATGTATATTGTATATTAGCCCATTTCTTACACTGAAACTGAAAACTATTATTATGCAGCAATCAACAAGTGAAGTGGGGGGTTGTGGGGGGACGACCCAGATCTGAATATACAGGTTTCAGTGCAGACTGCTTTGTGTGTGTGTGACAATGAGACCCGGCCATTGATATTGTAATCGAACCAATCAAACTAGCAAGGCTAATTACGACCCCCGTCGTTAGTTAAACCACAGAACAAACGGATTGGACTTTGCACCTTCAACGTCATACTTTCTTTATTCGTTTATTTACAATACAATGTCATCCACTCTCTGTTTCACTCTCTGTAGCCACATTCGTATTACCTACTACGTGACAAATGACTCGTGGTCATTTTATGTTTTAAGGGTTTGCTGCACTGCAACGTTCTGAATGCTCATTGGACTCTAGGGATTCTCTGGATTTTGCAGTGTGCTTAAAACCCATTTGGACCCGAGTTAAAAACCTTCACTTTGACCTTCGCTATGAGCTTGTATAGGTCTGCTATTTTTCAATAGCTAAATTATAACAATATATATATTTTTTAATACTGTTTTTATCAGGCATTTTGTATATGACATAACTGCAGAATATCATTGACAGAGTTATGAGTGTTCCAAATACAATACATAATAAAAAGGTATATAAATGTAATGAACAAGAAGAAACTAAAAACAGTTAAACAGTGACAAATGTTAACAGACAAACAAAACAAAGACAACAGGACCGACACTCTGAGTTGCTCTCAAACTTTCCCAAAAAGTTGGTAACACTTTACTTAAAGGTCTGGTCTATAATGCATTATAATGCACTTATAAGACATTATAACACGTGTTCTAAATGCTTTTATGACAACTGATAACATTTATAATGTGTTATGTGCTGGTCATATAATGCATTATAAGCTCAGTGGAACAGCACATTATAATGTAGCTAGCTATAAAGTGTCTTTGTTAGTTGTCTTAATGCGTTATAATGCCTTATACGTGCATTAATGCATTATAAATGTGGGGTTATAACACAACGTCTTACCCAGTTGTTTAATTTTATTTAAAAAAAAATCACCATAAAAAGCCACCTTAAAATCTGCTGCTTCTCCTAGCTATAATTTCCTTAATTGTCTCCCTGAATGAAACATTAACTTTGAGTGTCTGTAAAACAATCAAATACATTCTGTTGTGTCTTGGAGACAATAGCCTAGTTTAACCTTAAAACCTCCAGGTGAGGTAGCTACCATATTATAACCCTCCCATTATCATGTGACATTACATGATAGCTGCCCGCAGTCCTGCATCGAGTTATTATTATTACTATTGTAATAGACTCTCTTCTTGGTAAAAAGCCTTGTATATTATGTTTGTGATGATCCTTTAAAATTCTCACTACTGTTTTCAGTGGCAACAGAGAAAATAGCAGATCTACAAGCTCATAGCGCGCCACCGAGTGGCGCGCTACGAGCTTGTAGGTCTGCTATTTTCAGTGGCAACAGAGACCATGCGGGGCTGTATCCTGGAGTCACCAGACAGACTTCATGCAGGCTGTAGTCTGACACTTCTAGTAAAGCGATACCCACCCTCCCCCTCCCCTCCCCTCCCCTCCTACCCCTCCCCTAACTTCTCAGCAATGGGAGTAGTGCTGTGTGGAGTTATAAGCCCCTCCCCTTTCCCCTGTCTGGGATATAAAAGCCCTCCCTCCCCCCTATCCACCTCAGAACAGCCAGAACAAAGTTTAGTGTGTGTGTGAGAGAGAGAGAAAGTCTCTTCAGAGAGACCCCCCCACCCCCCACCCCGTCCTGCAATCACAGGACAACATGGAATAAAAAAGGGGGAACACATCGACATTTTTTTAGTTGTTTTTTACAGTAATATTTTATCTATTTTTTTCTCTCTCGTGTGGATTATTACGTCTCAGAGCCGATCGACCGACTAACCATCCAGGATTAAAAGAAGGATATTGTGTTTCTACTGAGTATGGTGGCTTACGATGAGCTGGGTAGCTTGGTGCCTATCAAACGGACCCTTCAAGTCATAGACTACCAGAACCAGGCTAATAAGGAGTCAGAGGTATGAGGAGAAATTATATTATTAATTCATTACTTTATTTACTGTAAATGCGTTTAATGCAGTTTGCTGCATGGGCAACAGTTGTGTGTTCTTCGTATAGTGACAGCTCAGCACTTCAATAATGTACATTGAGGTTATCTGAGAGTGTACAAATGTATGGGTCCATTTGGTTCCATTTGTACACTCAGAGTTAAAAATAAAAGGTCTTAAGTAAACATGATGTGAACATGCATGGTTACATCATTTTCAGACTTTAATTTTACCCTTCAATGTCTTATTTTGTAGCAAGTTGTATATAAATATTAGACCTTAATTGTCAACTGCTTAAGCAGTGTTCTAATCATGTATACTAGTACTTAGTTTAGACAGTTTTTGGTTTAGTCTAGTCATTGGTTTAGACCAGTCATTAGTCCTATACAACTACAACCTATCTCAAACCCTCACCCTAAAAACCTAACCTCCCACGGGGCAGCACACCTAAACCTAACCTTAACCCATGTCTAAACTAATGACTAGTCTAAACTAAGTATGCACCCTGTATACTTTACTTTACTTAACCATTTATTTCAAATACTTTATTTTTTTTAAAACATTTTGGACAAAATAAACACTTTGACAGCACGGTGCCAAGATGTCCCTGTATGCACATTGCACACATATCCTGTTTAACCCTTTAGTATTAGGTTAGACCGGGGCCTGGATTATTAGGTCACCTTATCAGATGTGAGTGAATCAGTGACTTAGCCCTGCTCTTATCTCTACCTGGACACACAGGGTGTGTGTGTGTGGGTATGTGGGTGTTTATTTGCATGCACTTTGTGCTATAGAAGTCAAACCTTTTTATGGATGTTATGTCTGATCTAGGTTACTAGATTAGATCATCTTTATTGACCATCTCTATTGGACATTTAGTTAACGCTAAGTTAATTATCGGGGAGATAGATAACCGGGGACTCGTTGTATAACCCGAGAAACAGGAGATTGTTGTCCCTGTTATGCTGCATTTCCAGGGCGAGAATGTGACCCGGCAGGTATATATCTCAGCCTCAGGTGGGGGGATATTATTGACTGATTAAAGGAGAGGCAGTAAAGATAAAAATCAAACAAAACAAATCAAACAAAGGCTCCATCCATCCTTTAAGTTTAAAGAGGATCAGCTGTCCTCTCTGGGACTAGTCACAGCTGGGAGTGCTTGATGTAAAGCAGTAGAACTCCCATTACAATAGAGTTGATGCTAATAACAAAAGAAGTGCAGGTTGTGGACTTCCCCAGGAGGGCCCGGGGGCAGATTGTGGGGCTCTTGTCTTGTCAGGTGCAAAGTGCTGCCTTTTTGCACAGCCAGCCTTTAAGAGCATTCCTCTTTTAGCCTGACAATGAAAGGGACCGACCAGTCAGGGCTGCCTGACTGACCCCAGGCCAGGTGTGCTGGTTTTTCTACTACTTTCCCATCCATGATATCTCAGCTGATTTTTTTAAAAACCCATTTTGACCTGAGATAAGATTTAAAAAAATGTCTTGTTTGAAAATGACAGTTTTCTTGAAAAAGCTATGTTTCTAGTATGTCAGTCTTTCTTCGATTTGTCAAAAATAGCAGATCTACAAGCTCGTAGCGCGCCACGAGCTTGTAGATCTGCTATTTTCCAATAGCTATAAGGCATGACATAATGCTAACACCAAAAGGGGAACATATATCGTTGAGTCAATTCTTTGAGCTCGGGGGGGCCTGGGGGGGGCCTTTGCTTCCTTCCCCTTTCAAATAATTGTGTGGTTTCAATTTCATTTCATATTTCATAAACCAGAAGTTCTGATGTGTCAGAGAACAGGAAAAGAGAAGTGAGAGCCGTGCCACATTTAGTGATAATCTATAGTCCTCTCCTTTCCCTACATGAAGTGATCGAGGCCATGGTTGGTTGGTTGGTTGGTTGGTTTAGCTCCACGCCTGGCCTGTATCTCAGCTCAACGTTGCAGTGGTGTGATCCGTTGTAGCGTGCAGAGCATGCAGGGGACGGACAGACGCCGGGTATTTAGCAGACAGCCAGACAGACAGACAGACGTGCATGGTTTACATCAAAGGCCTTAAAACAGGGGGGTGTGCAGGCCGGGGAACAAGGGAACTTCTCTCGGGGGCCTCCCTCCCTCCTTCCCTTGACTGGAGTGGAGAGAGTTTATGAGAATGTAATCTTGGGGGTTTAGACTCAGGGGTGTTTTATTGCTCATGGGAGCACACATGTACAGTAACATGTGTTGTTTTAAAAGGAAAACGTGAGTATAGGTGCTTTGGTACTGTCTGTGTTTGGGTCGGGTCAGGGTGGGGGGGGGGGGTCGGGTCGGTTGTTCCACTGTTGACGGCTATCTAGCCCATTTTGACCTGAGATCAGATTCTAAAAAACAGTTTTCTGAAAAAGCTATGTTTCTATGTCAGTCGTTCTTCGATTTTTCCAAAAATAGCAGACCTACAAGCTCGTAGCGCGCCACTCGGTGGCGCGCTACGAGCTTGTAGATCTTCTATTTTTCAATAGCTAAAGCATAACTTATAAAAATGCTAATAAAACACCAAAAGGGGTTCTCGCCCAAAATGGGCTAGACAAGCAGCAACACAAATCCCGGATCTGTCTGGGTTTCCTGAAGTGAGTTGTTGGACTGAACAGAACGAACAGCCCTTGAGAGAGGGAGGGAGGAGGGAGTTCCCTTATGGACCGACACACACACACACACACACACACACACACGGGCCGGGCCTGGAATAGAACCTATTCTCTCTATCAGTCTGCCTGCAGTGTTGACACTTTCCAGGCCGATGGGGAGTGGGTTAAACGGGGGAAGCCTATATACAAAGAGTGGGACTAGTGGCCCTTTTGTTGTTCCAGGGCTGGTCCCCAAATGGGACAGGAAAAAGGGTTACAATGGGGGCGACACACGTTCCCAATATTGACTTTAGAAGCTTTTAAAACCCTCCTCTGCTCACTTGAAACCAAATGCAGGCTCCCCTCTCCCCCCCCCCTCTCCCTTTTGTCCAGGGGGGGAGTTTAGGCTCCGAAACAACGCTAAACTCACATTGATATGAGCTGCCCTCCCTCCCGTTCAGTCATAAGAATGTTTTTCACATGAGGGCCCTTTTTTTCCTAATGTGGATTCCTTCACTGACCACGATGGGGTCGGTCTGGCGGTTTGGGAAGTGGCCCCCTCTCTGTTTATTGGTCCCTCTCAGATTAGAGGGGGGGGGTTTGATATGATGGCTGGCTGTCTGGCTGTCTTTGACCGTAATATTCTGGTCCAGTTGTGTGTGGAGATACGTGGAACCACCACAACCACACTGGTTTCTAATGCCACACCGACCAGACTTAATGCAGATCTGTTCCACAGCTGTGTCTGTCTGCGCGGGGCCCTGAAGAATGGCCGCTCTTGTTTCTCAGTTTTTTTGCTGAGTTGAGGCAAAAAAAGAGAGAGAAAGACAGACAGACAGAAAGAAAAATCCCTATTCTCCCTGAGTCAGTAGAAAACACAGTCTTTTAGCAACGGGCTCTGCAAAGTGCTCAAAAACCCCCCAACAAGAAACACATGCACTGTCCGTCCGTCTGTCTGTCCGTCTGTCCGCTCCCCCGCCACCCCCAGAAGACGATAATTACGACTCTGTTTCTTCTACTGTCATCTTGTTCTTCAAGAGGGCTTTTTTTCTGTGGCTTCTTGAAATCATTACCTCACATTCTGCAGCACTTTGATTCTTCCTACGGGTCTTGTTGCTGTTGGCAAAGTGCCCAAGCGTCTCTCTCTCTCTCTCTCTCTCTCTCTCTCTCTCTCTCTCTCAGCCTGGGGGCTTGGTGAAGGGAGGAGGAGGAGGAGGGGGAGGGGGGGTCACCTGTTCCAGGTGTGGTTCTGCTCTCACGCGAGGGCTGCTACGGAGGGCCTGCCTTGACTCGCATGCCGAAAAACACCACTGTTGTTCACCCCCCTCCACACACACGCGCACGCACGCACGCACACACACTCTCTCTCCCCCCGAATATCAACAGTCAGCAGAGCCTGCAGGGGGACAGTTTAGTCTGTTTATGGCGCAGTCAGTGTCTCCTTTTTTCCCCACTTCCTGCTGCTGGTTGTGTTTGTTTAAGCTGTCCCGGGATGACACTGTCCCGTACCACACACACACACACACACACACACACACTGTCCCCATACCACACACACACACTTGCTGTCCCCATACTTTTTATTGTGTTTTTGTATGGACGTGGTGTTGGGTGCCTGCACATATATGCACACATGGCATCAACGCATGGTGTTGTGTGCAGGCGCCCTACCCTTTGGGCTGTATTTTGCATGTCTTAAGTACCAGGTCTTATTACCTATAACTTGAGTAAACTTAAAGATCAATGCTCTTTGGCCACTCAGAATAGCCAAATGGCATTGATCACGCCTCCAGGTCTTTAGTTTACTCAAGTTAGGGAATAAGACCTGACACGCAAAATACAGCCCTTAGTCTTTCTTTTATCATTCATTTTTAAGAGCCTGCCCAGGGACTACAGATGAAATGTAGCTTTGGCTAACTCTTGAAGTGAAAACTGACATGTTGATTAATGAGCTTTGTCCCTGTCAAATGAATAAATACCACACACTCACACACACTGTCCCCACACCACAGTGACCACACACACACTCACTGTCCTCATACCACACACACACTCACTGTCCCCATACCACACACACACACACACTCACTGTCTCATACCACACACACACTCACTGTCCCCTAGGCCTCCTACACACCTCTGGGGGTTAAAAGGGCCTGTTAGTTAAAGAGCGGAGCCACTCGGGAGCCATTTGAGAGATAGAACTAAATCTCTCTCTCTCGAGTTTTGAGTGCTGTTGTCAGGCCTAGAAAGCTGAGAGCCTGAGTACTGTGTGTGTGTGTGTGTGTGTGTGTGTGTGGGGGGGGGGGGGGGGGGGGGGACCGGACAGGACACACGACACTCTCGGACAGCTGAGAGCAGAGGGTCCCGTGCATTCCTAGCATGCCTCCCCCTCCCCTCCCCTCCCCTCCCCTCCCCTCCCCTCCCCTCCCCTCCCCTCCCCTTCCCCAGTAAGTCATCTGTCAGAGAGGGGGTTCTTTGTGCTCCGTTGGGCTCAACGCCTGGCTGGGCCGGGCCCAGGACTGGACTCTCACCATGATGGAGCTGACAGCTGCTGTGGGGGGGGGGGGTGCTTAACTCCTCCTCTTCCTCCTCTTCATCCTCCTAACCTAACCTCACTGAAACTCTGTCAGCTGGTCCGCCAGTCTGTCTGTCTGTCTGTCCGACGGTCTGTCTGTCTGTGTCCGACTGTCTGTCTCTCTGACTCAGCTCAAGAGCAGGGGGGGGGGGTGGACTGGAGGCTCTGAATGCAGATTTATGACTTTGAGATGGCGAGCTTCATCACATGGGAAGTCACGAGGGAACGCTTCTGCACTCTCTGCAGAGTTAGTGGAAATCCCCCCCATGGTCCCCCTGATCGAATCCTTTTAGATTCAAGTTCACGACACGAGGGGAAGTTTTAGTGTTAACTGTAATGATGTGCGACATGACAAAAGCGCCTGACTAACGTGTCCCTCTCTCTCCTCCTCTTCCTCCAGGAACCCAGCAACAAGCGTGTCCGTCCTCTCGGCAGAGTGACCACGCTAGCCAGCCTCATCTCTCCGGTGAAGGGCGGGGCCGTCCGGCGCTTCGGCCAGACCATCCAGGCCTCGTTCCGGGGTGGCGGCGGGGGCGATGGCGGCAAGGCCGCGGCGCCGGGCAGCGGCGGCAGCGGCGGCGGAGTGCCCGCCCAGAAGGCGCCCTCCTGCAGCATGAAGGCCTCGGCGCCCACGCCCCCCAAGAGGAGGAACAGCACGCTGTGGTCCGAGACGCACGACGTCCACCAGAAGGGAACCTTCTCCACCAAGGAGATCAAGAGGCAGGAGGTGAGGAACAGCTCCACGGTCACACCGGAGACTTACACTGCACTATACTGCCTCCCCCTGGCCAGCCGGGGCGCCTGATGGAGGGGAAAGGAACTGGTTGGAATAACGTGTTCCTTTCCACGCGCTATACGTCCAACCAGGGAAACCCCCCCCCCCCCCCCTGTCAGGTGTAAAAGGAGCAACTTGGACACTCAGGCATGAAGGAAGCATGAGTTCAAGTCCGTTGCTCTCCCCTTGTCCCCCATATATGGGGACTAGGTTGGTCTCCCCTTGTCCCCCATATATGGGGACTAGGTTGGCGGAGGGTGTGTAGAGCCCAGGATCACATTAGATGATTGACACACAGGTGAAAAATGGGTTACAAAATCGTGGGATAAAGAAATGTATATGAAAAAGGACTACACTGGACAGATGTTGCGTGCGAGTCTGCAGCTAAAACTGCAGCCCGGGAGGAGAACCAAAAAAAAAAAAACTATAACCAAATAGCATTCCAGGTCAAATTATTCCAGGCAATAACACAATATTCTGGCTGTCTGGGTCAGTTTTATATTAAGCCCAGAGGGCCAACAGTACAAAGGATTTAATAATGCACTCCATGGCTCTGACGACGCACTCCAAACATTTTCTCTCCCTTTTTTCTCTGCTTGTCCACTTTGCGCGCCAGTAAAAGCCTTTCAGACAGTGTTAACATTCACATGTCCTCATAGTATTTGTGCTAAATGAGCTAAGTGGGGTCAAATCAAAAACTCTCTATTTTTTTTCCCCCGTCTGTGAGCGAGCCAATGTAGAGACCTTATTACCAGGTCTTACGTAGTGTAGACTCTACCTCCGTACTCTGACTCCTACATGGCAGACTTCTCAGCCAACTGTCAGGACCCATAAAACACTGTAGCACGCAAATGTAAGCACAGGGAGGGAGGGAGACAGACAGACAGTAGAGTCAGGCCATTCAGTGGTTGACCTCAGCGGTGACTATTTAGCCCATTTTGACCTTCTAAAACTGTCTTCTACATCCTGACAGTTTTCTGAAAAAGCTATTTTTTTGGTGATTTTTTTCAAAAATAGCAGATCTACAAGCTCTTAGCGCGCCACTCGGTGGCGCGCTATGAGCTTGTAGATCTGCTATTTTTCAATAGCTAAAGCACAACACAATGCTGACACCAAAAAAGTGTAATGGGTACTGAATGTAATAATATAATGACATCCAGCACCCAATTCTTTTTTACTTTAGTTTTCTAAAATGTATTTTTTATCTCCTTCCTCTTCCTCAGGCCATCTTCGAGTTGTCTCGCGGAGAACAGGACCTGATTGAAGACCTGCAGCTCGCACGCAAGGTTTGTATTTATTTATTTTTGTTTTTGAAATCTTCCCCCTTTCTTTTTTAAACCTCCTCGTCCGTCCTCGAACTCTAACTCGAGGGGAGTGAATGTTAAAGAAAACAAAGATTTAATCAGAGGCTGGCATGAGGCCCTCTGCACACTGGAGCCAAGACGTTATAAAAAGGAAGGAATGGTACCTCTCTTCTGTTTTTCCTCTCTCTCTTCTTACCCATAACCCATTCTGACCTGAGATCAGATTCTAAAAAATGTTCTTCTACATCCTGACAGCTTTCTGAAAAAGCTATGTTTCTATATATGTCAGTCGTTCTTCGATTTTTCAAAAAATAGATCTACAAGCTCGTAGCGCGCCACTCGGTGGCGCGCTACGAGCTTGGTAGATCTGCTATTTTCCAATAGCTAAAAGCATAACATAACGCTAACACCAAAAGGAGGTTCCCACCCCAAAATGGGTTATAATGCTATTCTTAGCCTCCATGACGCTCACCTCACCACCCCTTCATCTCCTCCCTTCTGTTATCGAACCAAAGAATGTGCGGTATAGGATGGTTATCTGACCGGTTCTCTCCCTCCCTCTCTCTCCTCCTCATCCTCCACCAGGCGTACCACGACCCGATGCTGAAGCTGTCCATCATGTCCGAGGAGGAGCTGACCGTCATCTTCGGCAACCTGGACACCTACATCCCGCTCCACGAGGAGCTGCTGGCCCAGCTGGCCAAAGCCACCGGGCCGGACGGCACCGCGGGCCAGATCGGACAGATCGTCGTCAGCTGGGTGAGTTAGTTGTTGTTGTGAACTCGTATAGATCGATATATTCCAGAGCGCAACCAAACAAACATAAAAATGACTTTTAGCTCTACTGGATCTCTTCTCCAGTCCCTCCCTAACATTATAGTCTAGTTCAGGGGTGCCCACACTTTTTGCAAATAGAATAACTATAGCACATCTGTGGTTGAAAGTGGTCTCCCTATAAAGAGGTGCCCACACTTTTTAGACTTGAGAGCTACTTTCACAATGACCAGTTCAACAAGATCTACTCACCCAATAAAGTATTATCCCATTGCTGAAAACAGCAGCACTGGCGTTGCATACTATAAGACAAACACACTTGGAATGGGAAATAGAGAGAGGGAAATGGAATTCGTAGTTATTTCTATATGACTTTGTATTTTTTTTTATTGCATTTGTATGTGTGTTTGAGCTGAAAGGCTCTCTTAATCAATCAGTCACCTTAATTCAAGTAGTTTTTTTTAATGGGGCATGTCATGTGTTCTACCTGTAATAGCCTTTGTGATCTACTGGTAGATCGCAATCTACCTTCTGGGCACCCCTCTAGTTTGTATTTGTTGGCGAAATTGTCAATATATTTTAGTCTTAGTTTTAGCCACCATAGCTTAGTTTTTACTTAGTCTGTGAAAAAAGGTAGTAGACAAACATTTTTTCGGAGTGTTAATTCTTAACGTGTTCCTCATCTCTCCCCCAATCAGCTGCCCCGGCTCAACGCGTACCGCGACTACTGCAGCAACCAGCTGGCGGCCAAGGCGCTGCTGGACCAGAAGAAGCAGGACCGGCGGGTCCAGGACTTCCTCCAGCGCTGCCTGGACTCGCCCTTCAGCAGGAAGCTGGACCTGTGGAGCTTCCTGGACATCCCGCGCTCGCGCCTCTTCAAGTACCCGCTGCTGCTCAAGGAGATCCTCAGGCACACGCCGGGGGAGCACGCAGACACCGCCAGCCTGGAGCAAGCGGTGAGTGTTTGGGAGACACGCACGCACACATTTCAATTTATTTATTTCTTGCTTCTGATATACTACGCACTCGAAACATCACGTGTCTCAGTGCTCGAGTCCAAACTCAGCCCTAAATGTACAGGATAATAGGCAACACATGAACTTATTCACAGCCAACATTGGTCACTTCAGTCTGTCATATTACCAACAACACCGAAAGTAAATCATGGGTACAAAAAGCACCTCCTCCTCCTCCAAATAGACCGACCGGCCTATAATGGAGGAGATTGAACAGTTATGTTGCGAGCTGCTTTGCCTTACACTAGCTTGGACAACCCTATAATCCTCAAGCCTCTGACCACTATAGCCTAGTGTGAACATCATGGCCCAGGCTGCCAAATATAAAAACAATGAGCTGACACGTACTGTATAGCCCAGTTGTATAATGGCCTGTACTAATGGTTGATATTTTACTTGTTTAGTAAGGAAAGCTTCCTCTAAACTTGACTCAAACACACACACACACACAGAGTCAGTCAAAGAGTCCTCTCCATGTCCTCCCTGAGGTGGTTTTATGTGTATCTAATATGAATGTTTATGGTGTCTTGTCCTCAGATCTCCATCGTCCAGGGCGTGCTGTCGGACATCAACATGAAGAAGGGCGAGTCGGAGTGCCAGTACTACATCGAGAAGCTGGAGTACCTGGACGAGAGGCAGAGGGACCCGCACATCGACCACTGCAAGAGCCTCTCCTGTCACGGCGAGCTCCGCAACAAGAGCGGCACGGTAAGAGACGTGCACGCCATATATACGCACGCAAACACACACACACACACGCACACACACACACACACACACACACACACACGCACACACACACACACACACACACACACACACTGCTTCTACCATCATATGCACCAATGCAAGCTCCATATTAAAGGGACACTTCACCCCTTTTGCAGCCAGATCTTATTTTAATGATGTTTGGGAGACAAGAATCACGTTCCTGGGGGTTTTTATGTGGGTAATATGTGAATTTAGATATTTTACTATTTCAAAGAACTGGGCTCACTTCCTTCCTTAACTACAATTCCCATAATGCTTTGGTGCACTGCTCCTCTTTGTGGATAGGGGGAGGGCTGTCTTACTGAGACAAGATGTAGTCCAGGAAGTAAGTGAGCCCAGTGTCCATGACATCATGGACACTTTGAAATACTAAAATATCTAAAAAACACAAAATACCCACATAAAAACCCCCAGGAAAGTTATTATTTTCTCTCAAACATTACTAAAATAAGATCTGGTTGCAAAAGGGGTGAAGTGGCCCTTTAACATTGTGTCTCCTACAACAACAATCCATATTTAGATTCACATTTATTGTTGTTTATTGTTTATTGTACAGCGATGTGTAATAAATGACTCTATACTGACTTGTTGTCCTCCTCCTTCCTTCTTCCAGAAGCTGCACGTGTTCCTGTTCAACGAGCTGCTGGTCCTGACGCGGCCCGTGACCCGGAACGAGCGCCAGTGCTTCCAGGTGTACCGCCAGCCCATCCCCGTGCACCAGCTGGTTCTGGAGGACCTTCAGGACGGGGACGTCCGCATGGGAGGCTCCTTCCGGGGCGCGTTCAGCAACTCAGACAAAGGTGAGCCCAAAGGAACCACAGTATTAATGCCACATTAGGTTTAGGTTTAGGTTTATTTATTTAGCATGTAGTACAAAATATAGACAATAACATATCAAATAACAAAAATACAATGCAAGGAAGGGAAGAAGCCAGCTGGCTTATTTGGAATCCTTTCCTGTAGGAAGAGGTCATTGGTTTAAACAGATTAAAAGTTCATAAAGAATAGTACAGAAGTCTACAAGTTGGCAAAGGGTGGGGCAGCTGTGCAGTAAAGAAATAAAAACACAGACTGCACAAAAAAGGGAAATAAACAATACAACAATAAAAAACACACAAAAGAAAATATAACGCATCAAAGTAGAACATGTAATCTACAGAGAGGAAGAAATAAGATATTTCTTTAGATATTTTTTGAATATTGGCAAGGATAATGAGGACTTAAGTGAAGCATCTAGGGAATTCTAGTGAAGCCTGGCATCGCTGTTTTGAAAATGGCTGATCTACTAGCACTCTTCTAGATAGGCTATGTTCGCGTGTCATGCAACAACGTCTAACGAACTCTAACCCGTGTCCTTTCCTTCCTCCTCCTCCTCCAAACAGCCAAGAACATCTTCCGCGTGCGCTTCCAGGACCCGACGCACGGCCAGTCTCACACGCTGCAGGTGAACGACGTCTTCCACAAGCAGCAGTGGCTCAACTGCCTGCGCGGCGCCATCTCCGTCCACCGGCCGCTCCCCGCTCCCCTCGAGGCTACGGCGCCCGCCACGCCGCCGCCGTCGCCCGCCGCCACGCCTTCGCTCAACGCCCAACGCTCCAAGGGCCGCCGCCCCTCCTCCATCTCCGCCATCGTCCACATGGAGGAGGCCGACGAGAACTCGGTGGTTCTCCCGGCGGCGGAGGAGAAGAAGAAGTCCCAGTCGGCGCCCTGTTCGCCGGCGCAGCGCCTGGAGGACGACGAGACCCCCAGCCTCCCCCTGTCCTCCCAGTGCTCCTCGTCGTCCCTGTCCTCCTCCTCGTCCTCCACGCCGTCGTCCCCCTCGTCCTCGCCCTCGTCCCCGCTGGCCTCGCCCACGCCGCTGCACAAAGCCAAGAAGGAGAAGACGAGGAGGACCTTCGGGTCCTTGGGGAAGAGGAAAGAGACGATGGTATGAAGTTCTGAAACCGCAGCAGAGACAGTGAGAGAAAATGGACTCTCCCACAGAACTGACTTTTCTTTTTTGTAGATAATTTAAACACAAAAGGGACGATGATGCGCAGAAGAGAAGATAAGCAGGGCGGCGGTTATAAGTCTGCCCTCGCTCTGCTCAACTGGGACTTGTATTTAATTATGTGTGTGTGTCGTCTGTGTGTGTGTGTGTGTGTGTGTTATTTCAACAGTGTTCCGTGTTACTGTCCTCATCGGCAGCTATTTACCTTACCCCTCCACCCGTCCCCTGTCCCGCCGTGTGCAGGGGTACGAGCTCATACCTGTCCCCTGTCCCGCAGTGTGCAGGGGTACGAGCTCCTACCGCAGAAGGCCTATTCATAGTCTTGATTTCCGGTGGTGCGCTGACCACCGCTGACCACCGGAGCTGAAATAACGTTGAGCGGTGGTGAGTAAAAACAGAGAGAAGGGCTGGAGCGGTGGCGGTGGTTTGCTCTTCACGGTGGCGGTGGTTGGCTCAGTGACGTCATGTTGTAGTTCGGTGGTCACCTCAGTGACGTCATGTTGTAGTTCGGTGGTCACCTCAGTGACGTCATGTTGTAGTTCGGTGGTCACCTCACCACCGTAAATCCAGACCTATGTGTGAGCCTTGAGTAGAGCAGTATTCCACAGAGACCGGCATTGCTTCTTCCCTCGGCTGTAATATTAATATTAGGGAAGCAGTTCTACGATTATTAGCCAACATATTATTATTATTATAGTCCTCACATTAATCTGTGAGGTCGTTTTGTTGTTTGGAGAAGACAAGAGGGTCATTGTGTTTACCGTTTAATTTGATATTTAAGCATTCATGTATCATTGGTTTTTTTGGGGGGGGTAATTCAAGTGTTACATTTTTAATTTTATATTATTCTAAATTTTATTGTAGCTCTTTTTTTATTCTATTTTCAAACAGCACTGTTTATTTTTTTTAAAGCTTTTTTTTAGCTGATTTTTTGGGGCATTTTTTAGAGGTGAACAGTCAAAGAGAACCCACCAAAACAAACACAAAACTAAAAAAATGTCTTATTTTTTGTACATTCCTATAATCCTGGCTACAGAACGGAGGCATTGATTTGAATGCAAATCACTTCTTCTGTTAGAACAAAAACACATTGCTACAAGTAGCAATTTTGAAATCATTTGATGTTACAAATGGGAAATAGTTTTGTTTTATCTTCATTTATAAAACAAAAACAACAACTATCTGAGCCATGTTGGTTTAAATTTAAAAAGAAAGCTGACTATCACAATGAAAAATGGATCACTTTTTTCAATGTAGCATCTTGCATGGAAGCTTTATTATAATAGTTGGTGACACTGCTTTATGCCAGTAATAGAATGTAATGTCTGTGAGGGGTTTGGAACTATAATATGAGGACAAGAACGTTTGTTAAGATATTTAAAAAGGATGGTCATTGAATGGAGAGAAAAAAAGAGAATATTGTCAGAGAGAAAGTAGCAAAAAAAGAAAAGGTTGATAAAGCTTGTTTAATGGAACAGAGTTGGATTGTTGACGCACGGTGTTGTATTATTAGCCGCGGTATTGATATTATAGCGCTGTTGGAACGTGGTATACCGCAACAACGTGCTCACAAAACGGATGGTTTGAGGCACTGGTGAAAAGCCAGTGAGAATATGGATCAAAGTATGTAGGGGAAGAGGAGGCGATGATGGAGGGTTTAACCGTATGTGATGGAAGTGAAGTTAAGAAAAAGAGTTGTGTTGTTAAAAGAAAAGAACGGTAATCGAGGCCAAAGAAATGGAACTGCCACGGCCTGTTATGTAAAGTGGTGTAATTTGAATATTTAAAAAAGAACAATAAAGATCTGTGTAAGATTTGCATCTGACCTTTTACGCCTTTCCTTGTGTTTTGTTGTCAACGATGTAATCATTTACTTTACTGTTCCTCCTGATCGATCTGGTTCACAGGATGCGGGAAATAATGGGTTAACAGGTTGTCCTGTTATCTACTGTATAGACCATGTGGGTTTATTATGACTCATTATACAACAGGTCGTTTCGAGGAAGCAATCTGATTGGTTGAAACAGCCTTCTAGCCGTGGGTTAAAAACCAGCACCGTTCACCACCTATAATCAAAACAAAGAATTCAAGCTGCTCTGTTCTCCCAGAGCGCTAGCAAACTCTGTGGCTATAGGCTATAGCTAGTTTCTTGGGACATTTGTGGTCGTAGTGACTACATCTGTCATTAAAGAATAATAATCTTTCTGCGATTTTCTTAGTTTTAAGGGTAACTGTATAATTGCAATATTACTGTGGTGGTGGTGATTACTGATTATTGCCACAGTGATGCTTGCGGAACTCGACTTCGTCTCGTTCCTGACTGAAGTGGCAATAACATCGTTAACCCACACCCTCTCGTGTAATATTGCTTAATTCCACCAAGAGTGAAACGGAAAGAGATTGTCGCTACCCTACGACTACAATAACTCAATGCACAAGTCATAATAACTCATTGTCATTCACAAGAAATCACATTCACAGCTAATAACACCTTATGTTAAAAACTAAAGTCAGTATTGATAGGATGAGTTACATCTCTCTATCCTTTTCTTAGTTTAAAACCATCAACCTTTTCATTAGGAAGACCCAATAAAGTGGTTGATTAGAGAATTAGAGAATTAACGCTAAATACTGGAGCTTAATACTGTAACGACGGCCCTAGACTCCTAATGCAGGCTATAGCGCATCGCGGGTTCAAGTCCCATTTCTTACAAACTTTGCTGTACAGTTATGTCACTCTCTCTCTCTCCATGTCTCCTGTCTGTCTCCACTTAATCTATCAACAAAGGGCAAAAAAGCACAGACATGTAAAACAAATTACAAAACGATACTGTAATGCTATGTAGGGTTGCGTTTTGTTCTTCTAAAGGAGATCAAAGGGTCTTTTTTTTAGATCAACTGTCTATTAGTATTAAAGCAATCACAGCCTCGTAGTGATGATAATTCAAGATGAGTGGACACTGCAGAGAGAGAGAGAGAGAGAGAGCGAAGGGTTTTCATTTCAACAGTTACTATAAACACATTGATGTCAAACATAGAAGTTTATTGGACCGGGCCTAGATTCTGTCTACGCAATAAGGTCTGCTTGGCAGGACGACGCTCCGTTCAAGGTTTTATTATGCAATGGCCTCATGTCTGCTTTTGAGAAGTGAAAACATTCTCCAAACATTTGCTCATAGATTAGTGTTGCCTATTATTGACTGTAATGAAAGAATGTCCGTAACCAAATATGCCCGTAATATGTTTGGGTTTGGGTTTAAAAAAAAAGGCATGGGTAAGATTACTTTATTTCTACAGCATATTTCTTACATAAAGGCAAAAAAGGCAAATAGTTGCTTAGTTTACATAATAAGGCATACAAAGGCCAAAGAAGGCATTTCAAAAGGTTCTGATCAAGGATTGAACTATCGCGGACTATTACGTTTCATTGTGGTGTGGAAGAAATATGCTCGGTATCATGGCCAGTAGTAAGGAACAAACAGGGTCAGTATCATGGTAAATGGTGCATTTATATAGCGCCTTTATCCAAGGCGCTTTACATAGATTGTGCATTACATTCACACATTCATATACACAGTCATACACCGATGGCGGCGGAAACCATGCAAGGCGCCAACCAGCACATCGGGAGCAATTTGGGGTTCAGTGTCTTTGCCCAAGGACATGTAGACAGGAGGAGGAGGAGGAGCCGGGATTTCGAACCGCCGACCCAGGGATCATTGGACGACCTGCTCTACCTCCTGAGCCACAGCCATGGGCAGTATCACGGTCAGTAACAGGGTCAGTATCACGGTCAGTAACAGGGTCAGTATCCTGGTCAGTAACAGGGTCAGTAACAGGGTCAGTATCATGGTCAGTGTCATGACTATCTTTTCACCTGTTTGATTCTGATTCGAGGTTCGGAGCCGGGTCGTGGAGGAGACCTACCAGGAGGTCTGCGAGGTCCGGAGCCAGGTCGTGGAGACCTCCAGGAGGTCTGCGAGGTCCGGAGCCAGGTCGTGGGGACCTCTAGGAGGTCTGCGAGGTCCGGAGCCAGGTCATGGGGACCTCCAGGAGGTCTACGAGGGGTCGTGGGGATCGACCTCCTGCAGGAGGCCGGCATCACTGGACCTGACGCGGCTTGAGTCAGAGATGAGTAATAGAACCCAGAATGTAAATACGGTAAGCCTTATGGTTTTATTGTGTTTAATCCTCTGATGTTGTGTCTGCTATAAGTATAGTAGTTTCTAGTAGTGGAAGTGCTGCTGGGCTCTTTCCATTTTATCACCACATGAATGCCTTCATTCATTCATACATACATATTACATACAATACAATACAATACAATGCAATACATGTTGGTAACGGGGGAAAAAAACCTCATCATAGCATCATAGACAGTCCGGGTGGTGGATTTGTATGTCTATGTATTGAGACTGCAGACTAAACAGTGACCGAGGTCAGTGGTTAACGTTTGTTGAGATTAAAAAGTTTGAGTTTTGTCTGCCTCTTTCAGGGTGTTCTACAAGAATGCGGTGTGATCTTTAAGAGCGTTTAAGAGTTAGTTGTCTGTCTGGCGGCTTGAAGTGTTCCTGAGAAAGCAAGGAAACACACTACACACTACTACACACACTACACACTACACACTACACACTACTACACACACTACACACTACACACTACGTTCTAGTGCCATGCGCTCAATTCATTTGAGCAGCTGCTGTTGCGTAACGCATTTCCTTTTTTTGTACTTTCATACAAAAATGTCTGAGTTTATGCAACACCGTACCCGTGGTACTATATGCAGTTATTCATCACTTAGTAGTTATTAAAATCTAATATGCAAGGAAGTTTTCAAACAAGACAGCTCAGCTAGTGTATCTGAGAGGAATATCAATGCACCAGAAACATATTTTTCGGACCACGCAAGAAGTGGACCGTTGACATAGTAACGGAGATACTCGACGGAAAGTGACAGCTATATGTAGCTCTCCTTTAAGTAATCTAAAACTGTGTCTGCTATGTTGGAAGTGCTGATGTGTTAAACTCATCTCCCTTCTTCTAAAACGCCTCACTGTGACCCTTTAGCTGTGCTGTGATTCCCAGCCGTGAATTAGGCCAGCCTTTAGCTATGACTTCTCTCTCTAAACATGGCCTTGAGCCAGATTAGATCTGTGCAACAAAGGAGCCAAGATAATGTGAATCAGGCGTGAACTAGGGAAGTATACTCATAATTATCGGAAGGGTCTGACTCAGTTATACACGTGACACCCTCTTAACTTACCGTAACCAGGACGTGGAAGTGACACGCTTCTTACTTAACCCATTCTGACCGGGAACCCATTTTGGTGTCAGCATCATGTTATGCTTTAGCTATTGAAAAATAGCAGATCTACAAGCTCATAGCGCGCCACCGAGTGGCGCGCTACGAGCTTGTAGGTCTGCTATTTTTGAAAAAATCGAAGAACGACTGACATTTTTAGAATCTGATCTCAGGTCAGAATGGGTTAATCAGACCAGTGTGTGTCCAGTGGAAACCTCGTATGAATCTGATCTCAGGTCAGAATGGGTTAATAATGGAAGCGCGGAAACACTACCAGACTGACCAAGCAACTTCACTTCTCCTTTAGGCTCACACTCACCATGGATCAGCGACCGTACGAGCCCCAGGCCGACTTGACCCTCTATATCGAGCACAATATGTCATTAGTTGAAATCGCTGACCAATGACTTAAAATGTATTTATTATTGCACAAATAGCTAAACGAACGGTATACACCACTTCATGGTTCCCAAACGTATTCATGTCAAGCACTAATTAGCCTGCGGACCCCCATTTGAAAATACATGCCAGGGACCCCCCCATAAGAGGAGATTTCTACGGCTCTATCAGTGATTCTCAACCCGTTTAATTTCAAGGACCCCCAGTTTGACTATACAGTCAAACTGTCATTGGCTATACAGACCCCCATTTATGGCATTTCTAGCTCTGGGATGCCAAAACACATACCCATTAGGGTCCATTTGTGGTTCCAAACTATCATTTAGCTGCAGGGGACCCCCTGGCACTCCCTCAGGTACCCCTGGGGGTACCTGGGGGTTGAATGTTTACTTATTCTGGTTATATTTGGCATCATGTATGGTATAGGCCTATTGGTTACCTGCCTCAAAATGGCTTCCCAATCATCTGATTGGTATTTCCTGATGACGACCACACCCCCTAATGGAGTCCACCTGTTGTTGCTCCCCTATCAGTGTGTGTTTGTTCTCTGGCTGGATTATTCCCTGAAGAAGACCTTTTTTTGTGAGAGAATCGAACCCAGGACCAGATAGTTGAGTAATATTTGACCAGGATAATTTACTGTATATATATATACACACACACTGTACTCACTGGGGTTGAGTATATAGGCTACTTTGTCCACTATACTGTATTTGGAGCAAACATGTCATCATCCGCCCCTTGGCTATACAAAGCCCACTGTCAGTGTCAACACATGTTAATATATTACCATGGTGGTGGTGGTAGTCGTAGATTGTTGTGGGTTTGTGGGTGAATTCTAGCTCATGCATGGTTAAAAAGGCCAAGCGACCCACACAGAGATATGACATAGAAGAAGGATTGTCTGTGAGATTAACATGCAGACACACAGGGAGTACAGTCTGTACAGAGACTCCCTGTGTCTCTCAACACGTGTCCCCTAAGTTTAACTCAGTGATTCTCAAACATTTTCATTTCAAGAACCCCTTTTTTTGCAGTCCTGTGGAATTAAGACACGCTGGGCTGGCCACGCTGCCACTCAAAGTGACTACTAGCCAATCACAGCGCGTATTTTCCGGGACTTGTGAATTCAAATTTAGGAGCTTTATTGGCATGATTTGTTGTTTGTTTATTTTCACATACAAAAATATTTCGGAAATTATACACAAGGTCAATAAAAATGTGAAGGAGAAAGCCTAAAAACCCTCCAGGGGCTTGCAAGTGGCTTCTCCAGGCATGTTTGTTTATACATTCATAGTTGTTTTTGTTTGTTCAAAGAAAAAACAATCATATTGAACATGCAGATCTTAAACATTAGAATACAGATAAAATACAGGGACAGTGAGAGGACGGAAATGTACTGCATAACAAGGAAAAAAAGCACAATAGACAGAAGTCAGACAATAAAACCGCTATAGGAGAACATTGAGTAAACCAGGTTAGTTTAGCAGACCGTATCGTACGGCCCTACGGGAAGTACTTGGTGGTTATTAGGAGAAGTGATTTTAGAACCTTCTTGAATTGATGAAAAGACAATTGCCATAGATGTAAAGGTAGGGAGTTCCATATTTTAGACCCTCTTGAAGCCTATATTAAATTGAGATTGAGACATAGGCTACGGGCATTTGGAGGTCTGAGGTGATTTGAGCTACGACGTGTTGGATAATCATGAACCTGATAATTATAACATAATAGATTATGGAAAAAGGTGGGAACGCGCACGGAAGCTAAAAACATGAGGTGGTAGCCTATGTATTATTTTTGTTGCCATAACCCCTATACCACCCCTGTGGTAACTTAACCCATTCTGAACGGGACCCCATTTTGGTGTCCGCATCATGTTATGCTTTAGCTATTGAAAAATAGCAGATCTACAAGCTCATAGCGCGCCACCGAGTGGCGCGCTATGAGCTTGTAGGTCTGCTATTTTTGAAAAATCTGTCATAGAAGACATTTTTTAAATCTGATCTCGGGTCAGAATGGAAAACTGTCAGGAAGTAGAAGACATTTTTAGAATCTGATCTCAGGTCAGAATGAAAACTGTCAGGAAGTAGAAGACATTTTTAGAATCTGATCTCAGGTCAGAATGAAAACTGTCAGGATGTAGAAGACATTTTTAGAATCTGATCTCAGGTCAGAATGGGTTAAGTAATATCTCGTTTCTGTCTGATGACTATGAGGTGCAGAGGAAACTCCCAATGCACAAAACTATGGAGATTTGGTTTGCTAAGTAAGTCCACACACCCCAAGAAAAACTAAACCTAAATCTGAGCAGCCATCCAGTGCTTGGGGGGCGACAGACAGGAGGTGACAGGTGACATGCGGATGCACAGCTATAGCACCCCTCCATTAAAAGCTAAAGTTAATGTTTATGCCAAAACAGAGACTCTGGTGAGGTCGACCTGCCCTGACAGACAGACAGAGCATCCGAGGAAAGACAGGGTGTGTTTGTGTTCACTAACTTCACTCATCACTCACGCCCCGTCAAAAGGACCTGTCAACTCAATGTACTATAGCACTCTGAGACAGATATCGCTTGCCTTTAGTCTCTGGGATTTCCTTTCGCCTCAGGAGACGACACGAGAGAATAAAGAAAAGGAGAAACAAACTTGAGAGACAACTTACGATCGGCATGCGAGAGAATATATTCACCTTAACAAGCCTTTGGCCATCGAGGCTCAAAAAGGACTGCACTTTAACACTGCTTTCATAATGTTTTATGGGATTCCAACCCCGATCTATTGCAAAGGCCAAGGGGAGATATTGCACTTATGGGCTTCAGGCAGTGTTGTTTTCGTCGACTAAAACCAAGACGAAAGATGTTCGTCGACTACCTTTTTCCACTGACGAAAACTAAATGGAAACTAATTAGTGATGCACAAAATATTCGGCAGAAAATGGCTAAAAATGCATTTTCAGCCTATTCGGTTTCGGCCCGAATAGGCAGAAAATATATCACCGAATAGTTTATGCAATTAATGCATTCAAAAGAGCTGAATAAATGTTTTATGGACCCATAATAGTGATTATTATTCAAGTTAAATTTTGCCATAACCATTTATTTTGCCATAAATCAGGTAGCTTTAAGGTACGGCCATGACAGCAATGGTAGGAAAAAAGATATATAATATTAATCATATTTGGATATTCGGTATTCGGTTTTCGGCCAACTGTTTCCTATATTCGGTATTCGGTTTCGGCCAAGAATTTACCTTTCGGTGCATCCCTAAAACTAATCTATGTGTAGCCCACTGGCATATATGCCTGTAGTTCTATGTAAATCCACCAGGGACACTGTCACTTTAAGAGTGCCATGTTCTGGGGGTCAAGGGTTACACTGAAAAACGTCTTGAATAATAAGAAGCAACCTGTATTTGTGGGGATTCTTTGAGAAGATCTTGATGGTAAAAATGCAATACTTGCATTGTATATTTTCAGAAACACATGTAAACACATTCTTGATGCAGTATAGCATGAGTGTATTTCCAGATGATTAAGAATACATGTTGTTGATGGTTGCAAATTGTAAACAAGAGGTGAAAGCTGAACTATAGCTATTATATCAACTTGGTTGATATGAGTTTTTGTGTCTTTGTACTCTAAGTACTGCTTCTTTGTATTTCTATTTCTAATTCTACATTAAGTAAATTGTAAGGTTGATCTCTTTATAGAGGTTACTATAATGTTGTGAATGTGATGTGTTTTTCAGTGGAAAGGGGCGAAGTTTGGGAGACCTGCAGTGTTTGCTCAGTGTGTGAGTTGGCCGTTCCTCATACACTGTTTGTGGTGAGTTTTAGGTTTAACTCACCATTAATGTCATTTTATTTAGTTTGTTTCATTGAAATGGAATATCTCATTTCATTGTGGTGTATCTTTCCTCTTTGTTTTATGTAGATAGAGCCACTACCGTATTTTGTTTAGATTTATTTTATGTTACAGCCTTGCATGCCATATTTGCCAAACTGTGGCATTCTTTATACCAATAAGATACACCAACACCAACTTCTTGGGAAATAAAGAACCCAATATATGTCCTGTGCCCTATTTGCCAGGTTACATATGATGACTACAACTAAGACTAAATATATTGTATTACTAAATAAAAACTAGACTAAAATGTTAGGAAGAGACTAGTAGTGGACCAGACATCCTGTATAAGTCATTTTACACTTGGTTGCGTGCTGAAAATATAGCAGATCTACAAGCTGACAAAAAAAAAGCTGCCATTACGACGGCATCAAGGCCCACTAAAATACATTTTAGTCGACTAAATCAACTGTAGATTCAGTCGACTAAAATCTTATGACATTTAGTCGACTGAAACTAGACTAACACTAAAACATTCCGGGTGACTAAAACTAAATGGAAACTATTAAAGAGACTATGACTAAAACTAAAATCGAAATTTGCTGCCAAAAACAACACTGCTCATAGGGAGACCACTTTCAACCACATATGTGCTATAGTTATTCTATTTGCATACTCTGCCGTACAGATATGTTAAAATATAACGCATTGCAGTTTTAATAAGTTAATGAAATCTGCATGGATATGGTAGCTTTATACCGAGTCCTATAGGACTCACTATCAAGTCACCCTCCTTTGAGTAAGCAATGGTGACCAGCATTTCTCCTCCTTTGAGTAAGCAATGGTGACCAGCATTTCTCCTCCTTTGAGCAAGAAATGGTGACCAGCATTTCTCCTCCTTTGAGCAAGAAATGGTGACCAGCATTTCTCCTCCTTTGAGCAAGCAATGGTGACCAGCATTTCTCCTCCTTTGAGCAAGCAATGGTGACCAGCATTTCTCCTCCTTTGAGCAAGCAATGGTGACCAGCATTTCTCCTCCTTTGAGCAAGCAATGGTGACCAGCATTTCTCCTCCTTTGAGCAAGCAATGGTGACCAGTATTTCTCCTCCTTTGAGCAAGCAATGGTGACCAGCATTTCTCCTCCTTTGAGCAAGCAATGGTGACCAGTATTTCTCCTCCTTTGAGCAAGCAATGGTGACCAGCATTTCTCCTCCTTTGAGCAAGCAATGGTGACCAGCATTTCTCCTCCTTTGAGCAAGCAATGGTGACCAGCATTTCTCCTCCTTTGAGCAAGCAATGGTGACCAGCATTTCTCCTCCTTTGAGCAAGCAATGGTGACCAGCATTTCTCCTCCTTTGAGCAAGCAATGGTGACCAGCATTTCTTCTCCTTTGAGCAAGAAATGGTGACCAGCATTTCTCCTCCTTTGAGCAAGAAATGGTGACCAGCATTTCTCCTCCTTTGAGCAAGAAATGGTGACCAGCATTTCTCCTCCTTTAAGCAAGAAATGGTGACCAGCATTTCTCCTCCTTTGAGCAAGCAATGGTGACCAGCATTTCTCCTCCTTTGAGCAAGCAATGGTGACCAGCATTTCTCCTCCTTTGAGCAAGCAATGGTGACCAGCATTTCTCCTCCTTTGAGCAAGCAATGGTGACCAGCATTTCTCCTCCTTTGAGCAAGCAATGGTGACCAGCATTTCTCCTCCTTTGAGCAAGCAATGGTGACCAGCATTTCTCCTCCTTTGAACAAGCAATGGTGACCAGCATTTCTCCTCCTTTGAGCAAGCAATGGTGACCAGCATTTCTCCTCCTTTGAGCAAGCAATGGTGACCAGCATGGTGACCCAGCATTTCCCATAATGAAGAGCTCGCTTTGATACAGCTCTTGTTTGACCATAGTTTAACCCTTTTTGTGACAAAAAAAGAGCATGACTTATTCAGTTTAACTGAAATTAATGAAGTAAACTTTGTATCTTTTGTACATTTCTTTGTTAGAACTAACAGTGTCGGTGTAACTTTACACCGACACTTTTTCAGCAAAACAACAAAACAACAACTTCATTGTGTTTATTGCCTAATTTACCTAATCCTAATACAGAGACCCTGAGCTTCTGTATTTAATATTTTGGTATATTTTGTGTACCTTATTTTGCTTGTATACTGCTGTTTGTATAATTGTATTGTACAGACAGATTCTTTCCTAAAATGTAAAAAAAAAAAAAAAAAGAAAAGAAGCCAGTCCTGACAGTCGGTAACAAGTAACAAGTATTTACAACCTTGTTTCTACAACATAGCCTATACTGTAATTTGCAAAATTGGTCTGTTAGCTAATAGCTGTCCAAAAGCTCTAAGATAACATGGTCTTAAAATAGGACAGAGCTATCTCAGCCAAAATGTCAAACACAAACTTCAATTGGTTTTGGATATTCAGAGAAAAAAACATGTCATCCCAAAACATTTTCATCCTCCTCCAAAAATGTGTTTCCAGCTAGACGAGACGTTCAGGTCATGTGTAGCCTCTCTTCTCTCTGAGCTATTCGGTTTTTCATTTCCTCTTGAAGAGAGCCTGTGGCTTGAGGGATGAAAACACTCAGCCGTGGAGCCAAACGGGCTCTGCTCAGAGGCTGAACGCTGAGTTTTTCTTGGGAGGCTGCATGCGAAGCCAAAGCCTTTCCCTTCCCTTTCATGTTGTGTTATTAGTCTGACGATGTTTAAGCGATCAATCCTTTATGCTCCGGGATTGATGAGAGACAATTTAGAAGTACTTTGAGGACACTGCAGGGACCACCAGTGCAGTGTTGTTTTCGTCGACTAAAACGAAGACGAAAAATGTTCGTCGACTACCTATTTTCACTGACAAAAACTAAATGAAAACTAAGCTACGATGACTAAAACTAAGACTACATATACTGACAATTTCGTCGACAAATAAAAACTAGACTAAAATGTTAGGAAGGGACTAGTGGACTGGACAAGAGATCCAGTATAAGTCATTTTACACTTGGTTGCTGAAAATAGCCGATCTACAAGCTCACAACGCGTCGCGTTGCGACACGTTGTGAGCTTGTAGATCATTTTTATTATATTATTATTTTCAGCAAGTGTAAAAAAAACACTCATTAAGACGGCATCAAGACCCACCAAAATACATTTCAGTCGACTAAATCGAAATATTAAATAATGTTCGTCCGACTATACCTTTTTCACAGACAAAAACGAAATAAAAACTAAGCTATGACTATGACTAAAACTATGACTAAATATATAGACAATTTTGTCAACATAAAAACTAGACTATAATGTTACTGACTGACTATATAGCGGAGAAGAGATCCAGTTGAACTAAAAGACAAGGTGTTGTGCTCTAAAAATAGCAGATCTACAAGCACTGCGACGCATTGTGAGCTTGTAGATGGGATATATATTCAGCATGCAACCAAGTGTAAAATCAGCCATTCCGACAATTAACCCTCTAACACCCGCATTCATTTCTACTTGCAAAAAATAGATTTCAACCTTACTACTACTTTGTACTACTAGCACTGACACTAAAAAAGATGTTAAAAAAAATAAAAAAATAAAGTTTGATGAAAAATTTATAATAATTATATAATAATTATATAATAATATAATAAATTAATAATTTACATTTGGGGGATATCTTTCACAATAATGAATAAAACATGTTCTAGACATTCTAATGATCACAAAAAAACATATGTTACAATTATTTTACCTACTTTTATTAGGGTAAAGGTCAAAAGTTTTAGGTTAAAAAATGTTCAAAATTGCACAGAGTCCAAACATTTTTTATTTGTGTGAATTTCAGCCTCTGTGGGGGGTATTCATATGCAAATATCATGACTAATGGCATTGAATTGGCATTGCAATGAACATCACTGATGACATTCAGGTGAAAAAAGAACAGAAAAAAATAATAATAATTTAGTAATTAATTAAAATAAATGTGTTGCTAAAAAGCAACCCTGGGTGATAGAGGGTTAAGGCCTGCAAAAAAACTGTACATTTAATCGACGAAAACTAGACTAAATCTACAACTTTTTTTTGACAGTACTACCAGTAGTTTAGTTTAGTCAAACAGACTATATATGATGACTAAACTAAATCCAAATGTTGCTGTCAAAATCAACACTGCAGGGTCACATCACGCATGTTTATAGTTTTAATTTATTTTCTACTAAACTCATTTTTAGCCGTAGGCTCAGAGTCAGCGCAAAGCTAATTTGAGAATGTGTGTCTTGGTTGTTTACTCAGCTTTTCTCCTTCCGTACCGCCAAAAGGAACGTGCATGTCTAGAGCAAATATGGCACGATCTTGGCTGTATCTGGCAACGTTTTGCTCTCTCTCTCTCTCTCGGATATGAGAGTCTGTCTGGGTGGTGGTTGGTGGACATTCTGTTTCTATAGCCCATTCTGGCCGGGCGGGAACCCCTTTTGGTGTTTTTAAAACATTAAGTTGTAATTTAGCTATTGAAAAAATAGCAGATCTACAAGCTCATAGCGCGCCACCGAGTGGCGCGCTACGAGCTTGTAGGTCTGCTATTTTAAAAAAAAATCGTGAAATGTGCCTCAAATTAGATTTTTTTCTTTTTTCAGAACGAATGTTTTTACCTCAAATCTTTGCTTCTGGAGGGTCCCTGGCTGGAACAAGAAGGGGGTCGGAGGCCAATTACAGGTAATTTTGGGGGTCCTTGACATGAAATATTGAGTGATATATAGGCCTATATAAACATAGACTGTATTTCAGAAAACTGTCAGGATTTAGAAGAATCATTTTTCAGGACTAAATGGGCTAGTCTGTCTGCTATTTACTGTTCTCTTCCCCCGTCCAAGCCTCCAAATATCTTAGCGCTGAAAACACCGTCTGTCATATCATTGACCTGTTACATTGTGTGACCAAGATTAGAACAACATATTTTCACTTCACGCTCAGCTGATTTTTCGAAATGAACTCTTCTAATGAGCTGTACACAATATGCTATGATAAATTATCCCAGCAAAAAAGAAAAACGAATCAATCTTAAATTAAGCTAATCTTCCCGGATGATGATTTGGAACTGGAAGTGCATCATGTACTCGTCTTATGAGACATGGATTAATTTATCAACACCCTGCTTGTGTTTATTTGCAGCTTGTACTGAAAATACTGATAACCTATAATTCGCAGCATGTTAGCGGCACAGTACGTAAAGCAGACAAGGAAGGAGGACATCATTTGTTTTATTGCCAAAACATCTCGACGATCTTCTCAGTAATCTCAGGTCTGCTATTTTAAAATGGTCGAAATGTAGGTGTAACTAAGAGCCATTTGACCAGATGAAGAGCCTTGGCTCCAAACAATAAGTAACCTTTTGGAACATAATGAGTGTCCGTGGGTTCCCTTCTCTTTTCGTGAGAGCCATTTGAGCCTCCTTATAATCCAGGCCTATAGAGCGTCGCAGTCCCGCCCCCTTTCATGACGACGCCAGGCCCAGTCCCGCCCCCTTTCATGACGAGGCCAGGCCCAGGAAATGAATCCCAATGCATTTTTCCCCTCAAAGACATTTCAACAAGTATTTATTTAAAGACCTTTTAAGCGTCACGTACGAAGCCAACTGGAGTCGTGACAAATCATGACAACAAACACAATATTTTGGACCCAAATATTAGGCGTTTACTTTCAGTAAAAGTATTGGAAATACTCAATTAACGAACAAATACCTCAAAGTTGTACTCAATTACAAGTAAATGTACTTTGTTACTTAAAACCACTGCGTGTAACAATAATTAGGGTCAATTTATTGCACAGAATGTATTGGCAGGACCGAACGGTTTGTTTCAAATGTAATATTATGTATGTTATGTTATGTAAGTCTCTAAGAATGTGTATACATACCGTATGTGTACATATAGATGGTTGTGTGTGTGTGTGCGTGTGTGCATATGTAAGAATTCTCTGTGTACATAAGATGAGGCCTATGAGAACACAGCTTCATAAGAGAGGGATTTGAAATGTGATTGATCTCCGTTTCAGTGTGGGCGTTGAAGCACTGTTTTGGCAAGAATAACTCATTTGCCCCTAATCACACCTAGTCAGTATATTTGTGTTACGTGGATTTGGAGAAACCTGTCAAACAGTCATATAGATATAGACCAAACATTATAGGGGCCGGAATAACTTAATAACTCACCGCGGTGGTGGCTCAGGGGGTAGAGTGGCTGGATGGCAACCGCAAGGTTGCCAGTTTGAACCCTGTGGGCTCCCCCAGAGTCAGCGTCGAAGTGTCCTTGAGCAAGACACTTTGCTCCCGATGTGCTGGTCGGTGCCTTGCGTGGTTTCCGCCCGCATCGGTGTATGAATGTGTGTGTGAATGGGTGAATGTAATGCACAATCTATGTAAAGCGTCTTGGATAAAGGCTCTATATAAATGCACATTTACCATTTAACGCTGAATAACTGAATATCTTCGGTGAAAATAGCCAATAAATCGACAAGCTCACAACACCTGTAGATTATCGTCTATCTTCGCCCAGAAAAATAATGGACTGTTTTCCAGGGTTAATTTTGACACATGTCATGGGAATATCATAGTGTTTTCCGCAGACCCCACAGATCCATATCTGGATGGCTTGACCAGAGAGGAAGTCCATGAGACTGTGTACCCCTTAGAGGCCTTTCCTCCAGGCTGTGTGGTCCCATACTTACGCACACATGCACGCACACACACACACACACACACACACACACACACACACACACACACACAGAAAACACAAGGATCTGGTACAAAAACATGGACTGATTGTCGTAATTACAAGCTAAGTTGACTGATCCCTTTCTGTGATCCCTTCTCTCAGCTGCTGGTTGACCAAACTGGTGTCAGAGGTTTGGGGGGGGGGGGGGGGGGAGGGTTCTACAGAATCTCTTCTAAATCCAATAACAGTTTTCTGAAAAATGTATGTTGCTAATTGGAACCTTTCACTTTGAAATGTTTCGTAGTTTTTTGAGTTATTTAACGAAAACGCCCAATGTATTGTCAATGGCAATAGCACAAACTTTGGCATGCTACTAGTCCTACATACTTACACCTAGCAACCACATTCTAGCCTACTTAGGTTCATCTTACGGTGGACATGTTTGCCTGAAAAGGAATCTTTGAAATGTTTTATAGTTTTGGAAATATAGTGCTTTCAAATTTGAGACATTTAACATGGGGCTCAATGGCAGCTCGGCAGGCACGTCAAAAGTCACTTTCACCTAGAAACTCCATTCACACTTTTTATTATTCAGCGCTACTGTGGAGACACATGCTGGAACTTTTTTACTTTTAAATGTTTTGTAGTTTGTGAGTTATTTAATTAAACGCCCAATGCATTCTCTATGGCAATAGCACAAACTTTGGCATGCTACTAGTCCTACATACTTACACATAGAAACCCCATTCAAACCTATTTAGGTCATCTTACATAGTATAGTGATGTTTGGCTGAAAATGAATCTTTCAAATGTTTCATAGTTTTAGAAATGTAGTGCTTTCAAATTTGATACATTTATAATGGGGCCTCCATCCTGACTATATAATTCAGGTGTGAGGAATTCGTTTCTGATAGTATTTTAACCATTGTTTGTGTTATTGACCTTGAAAGGTCATAGTCAAGGTAATTTTGCCATTCCGAAGACCTTGGCCATAACCTGGCCATTGTTAGTGAGTAAGAACAGGTGCAATAGGTCTAATGCAACTAATTGTGACATTTGCAATTCATTTCTGATACTATTTTTACCATTAAGGGTCATCTTCATCGTCATTGAGATATCAATATAAATGCCAATGCTACATCTTATTCTGTCAAGGTGTCTGACTCTCCAAAGTTAGTTAAATATTGTACTGGGTCAGAAGCCATAGCTGCATGTTTGGTCCTTGTGAGAGTGTCGAGCGGCCAAGGCAACAAATGAATAGAGACCAGTCCACGGGCACCTTCAATAAGGCTTTATTTCTCCATTGTTCTCAATCACTTTGACAGTCAGATGCAATACAACCTGTCATATCTCGGGTTAAAGACAACTGACTGCTTTTTATAGGGCAGTCCATTACCTGTTTAGCCCATACCATTCCCCATGGGTAACAATAACCATATTCCCCATTCTTAGAATCACCCAATGCCATTTTATATAAACTTACTCCCGATGGGTTATAGCCCATGTTTTTTGAAATTTTGGAGAAAAAAAAGTTATCCTCGTTTCTCATCATTTTGGACCATGGGCTATAGCCCATATCGTACGGCATACTATGGCGCGCCGTTTATCATCATTTTTGAGGATTTGAAAAAAATGAAAAAAAAATGAAAAAAAAACGATGGGTTATAGCCCATGTTTTTTGAAATTTTGAAAAAAAAGGTTAGCCTCGTTTCTCATCATTTTGGACCGTGGGCTATAGCCCATATCGTACGGCATACTATGGCACGCCGTTTTTCATCATTTTTGAGGATTTGGAAAAAATAAAAAAAACGATGGGTTACAGCCCATGTTTTTTGAAATTTTGAAAAAAAAAGTTAGCCTCGTTTCTCATCATTTTGGACCGTGGGCTATAGCCCATATCGTACGGCATACTATGGCACGCCGTTTTTCAAAATTTTTGAGGATTTGAAAAAAATGAAAAAAACGATGGGTTATAGCCCATGTTTTTTGAAATTTTGAATAAAAAAGTTAGCCTCGTTTCTCATCATTTTGGACCGTGGGCTATAGCCCATATCGTACGGCATACTATGGCACGCCGTTTTTCATCATTTTTGAGGATTTGAAAAAAATGAAAAAAACGATGGGTTATAGCCCATGTTTTTTGAAATTTTGAAAAAAAAAGTTAGCCTCGTTTCTCATCATTTTGGACCATGGGCTATAGCCCATATCGTACGGCATACTATAGCACGCCGTTTTTCATCATTTTTGAGGATTTGAAGAAAATTCAAAATTTCAAAAAACATGGGTTATAGCCCATCGTTTTTTGAATTTTTGAAAAAAAAGTTAGCCTCGTTTCTCATCATTTTGGACCGTGGGCTATAGCCCCTACCGTACGGCATACTATAGCACGCCGTTTTTCATCATTTTTGAGGATTTGAAGAAAATTCAAAATGTAAAAAAACATGGGTTATAGCCCATCGTTTTTTGAATTTTTGAAAAAAATGTTATCCTCATTTTTCATAATTTTTGAACATGGGCTATAGCCCGTACCGTACGGCATACTATAGCACGCCGTTTTTCATCATTTTTGAGGATTTGAAGAAAATTCAAAATTTCAAAAAACATGGGTTATAGCCCATCGTTTTTTTAATTTTTGAAAAAAATGTTATCCTCATTTTTCATCATTTTTTAACATGGCCTATAGCCCCTACCGTACGGCATACTATAGCACGCCGTTTTTCATCATTTTTGAGGATTTGAAGAAAATTCAAAATTTCAAAAAACATGGGTTATAGCCCATCGTTTTTTTAATTTTTGAAAAAAATGTTATCCTCATTTTTCATCATTTTTGAACATGGGCTATAGCCCCTACCGTACGGCATACTATAGCACGCCGTTTTTCATCATTTTTGAGGATTTGAAGAAAATTCAAAATTAAAAAAAACATGGGTTATAGCCCATCGTTTTTTGAATTTTTGAAAAAAAAGTTAGCCTCGTTTCTCATCATTTTGGACCGTGGGCTATAGCCCCTACCGTACGGCATACTATAGCATGCCGTTTTTCATCATTTTTGAGGATTTGAAGAAAATTCAAAATGTAAAAAAACATGGGTTATAGCCCATCGTTTTTTGAATTTTTGAAAAAAATGTTATCCTCATTTTTCATAATTTTTGAACATGGGCTATAGCCCGTACCGTACGGCATACTATAGCACGCCGTTTTTCATAATTTTTGAGGATTTGAAGAAAATTCAAAATTTCAAAAAACATGGGTTATAGCCCATCGTTTTTTTTATTTTTGAAAAAAATGTTATCCTCATTTTACATCATTTTTGAACATGGGCTATAGCCCCTACCGTACGGCATACTATAGCACGCCGTTTTTCATCATTTTTGAGGATTTGAAGAAAATTCAAAATTTCAAAAAACATGGGTTATAGCCCATCGTTTTTTTAATTTTTGAAAAAAATGTTATCCTCATTTTTCATCATTTTTGAACATGGCCTATAGCCCCTACCGTACGGCATACTATAGCACGCCGTTTTTCATCATTTTTGAGGATTTGAAGAAAATTCAAAATTAAAAAAAACATGGGTTATAGCCCATCGTTTTTTTAATTTTTGAAAAAAATGTTATCCTCATTTTTCATCATTTTTGAACATGGGCTATAGCCCGTACCGTACGGCATACTATAGCACGCCGTTTTTCATAATTTTTGAGGATTTGAAGAAAATTCAAAATTTCAAAAAACATGGGTTATAGCCCATCGTTTTTTTTATTTTTGAAAAAAATGTTATCCTCATTTTTCATCATTTTTGAACATGGGCTATAGCCCCTACCGTACGGCATACTATAGCACGCCGTTTTTCATCATTTTTGAGGATTTGAAGAAAATTCAAAATTTCAAAAAACATGGGTTATAGCCCATCGTTTTTTTAATTTTTGAAAAAAATGTTATCCTCATTTTTCATCATTTTTGAACATGGGCTATAGCCCCTACCGTACGGCATACTATAGCACGCCGTTTTTCATCATTTTTGAGGATTTGAAGAAAATTCAAAATTTCAAAAAACATGGGTTATAGCCCATCGTTTTTTTAATTTTTGAAAAAAATGTTATCCTCATTTTTCATCATTTTTGAACATGGGCTATAGCCCCTACCGTACGGCATACTATAGCACGCCGTTTTTCATCATTTTTGAGGATTTGAATAAAATTCAAATTTTCAAAAAACATGGGTTATAGCCCATCGTTTTTTGAATTTTTGAAAAAAGTTATCCTCATTTTTCATCATTTTTGAACATGGGCTATAGCCCGTACCGTACGGCATACTATAGCACGCCGTTTTTCATAAATTTTGAGGATTTGAAGAAAATTCAAAATTTCAAAAAACATGGGTTATAGCCCATCGTTTTTTTTATTTTTGAAAAAGATGTTATCCTTATTTTTCATCATTTTTGAACATGGGCTATAGCCCCTACCGTACGGCATACTATAGCACACCGTTTTTCATCATTTTTGAGGATTTGAAGAAAATTCAAAATTTCAAAAAACATGGGTTATAGCCCATCGTTTTTTTAATTTTTGAAAAAAATGTTATCCTCATTTTTCATCATTTTTGAACATGGGCTATAGCCCCTACCGTACGGCATACTATAGCACGCCGTTTTTCATCATTTTTGAGGATTTGAAGAAAATTCAAAATAAAAAAAAACATGGGTTATAGCCCATCGTTTTTTGAATTTTTGAAAAAAATGTTATCCTCATTTTTCATCATTTTTGAACATGGGCTATAGCCCGTACCGTACGGCATACTATAGCACGCCGTTTTTCATAATTTTTGAGGATTTGAAGAAATTTCTAAATTTCAAAAAACATGGGTTATAGCCCATCGTTTTTTTTATTTTTGAAAAAATTGTTATCCTCATTTTTCATCATTTTTGAACATGGGCTATAGCCCCTACCGTACGGCATACTATAGCACGCCGTTTGTCATCATTTTTGAGGATTTGAAGAAAATTCAAAATTTCAAAAAACGTGGGTTATAGCCCATCGTTTTTTGAATTTTTGAAAAAAATGTTATCCTCATTTTTCATCATTTTTGAACATGGGCTATAGCCCGTACCGTACGGCATACTATAGCACGCCGTTTTTCATAATTTTTGAGGATTTGAAGAAAATTCAAAATTTCAAAAAATATGGGTTATAGCCCATCGTTTTTTTTATTTTTGAAAAAAATGTTATCCTCATTTTTCATCATTTTTGAACATGGGCTATAGCCCCTACCGTACGGCATACTATAGCACGCCGTTTTTCATCATTTTTGAGGATTTGAAGAAAATTCAAAATTTCAAAAAACATGGGTTATAGCCCATCGTTTTTTGAATTTTTGAAAAAAATGTTATCCTCATTTTTCATCATTTTTGAACATGGGCTATAGCCCCTACCGTACGGCATACTATAGCACGCCGTTTTTCATCATTTTTGAGGATTTGAAGAAAATTCAAAAAACATGGGTTATAGCCCATCGTTTTTTGAATTTTTGAAAAAAATGTTATCCTCATTTTTCATCATTTTTGAACATGGGCTATAGCCCCTACCGTACGGCATACTATAGCACGCCGTTTTTCATCATTTTTGAGGATTTGAAGAAAATTCAAAATTTCAAAAAACATGGGTTATAGCCCATCGTTTTTTGAATTTTTGAAAAAAATGTTATCCTCATTTTTCATCATTTTTGAACATGGGCTATAGCCCGTACCGTACGGCATACTATAGCACGCCGTTTTTCATAATTTTTGAGGATTTGAAGAAAATTCAAAATTTCAAAAAATATGGGTTATAGCCCATCGTTTTTTTTATTTTTGAAAAAAATGTTATCCTCATTTTTCATCATTTTTGAACATGGGCTATAGCCCCTACCGTACGGCATACTATAGCACGCCGTTTTTCATCATTTTTGAGGATTTGAAGAAAATTCAAAATTTCAAAAAACATGGGTTATAGCCCATCGTTTTTTGAATTTTTGAAAAAAATGTTATCCTCATTTTTCATCATTTTTGAACATGGGCTATAGCCCCTACCGTACGGCATACTATAGCACGCCGTTTTTCATCATTTTTGAGGATTTGAAGAAAATTCAAAAAACATGGGTTATAGCCCATCGTTTTTTGAATTTTTGAAAAAAATGTTATCCTCATTTTTCATCATTTTTGAACATGGGCTATAGCCCCTACCGTACGGCATACTATAGCACGCCGTTTTTCATCATTTTTGAGGATTTGAAGAAAATTCAAAATTTCAAAAAACATGGGTTATAGCCCATCGTTTTTTGAATTTTTGAAAAAAATGTTATCCTCATTTTTCATCATTTTTGAACATGGGCTATAGCCCCTACCGTACGGCATACTATAGCACGCCGTTTTTCATCATTTTTGAGGATTTGAAGAAAATTCAAAATTTCAAAAAACATGGGTTATAGCCCATCGTTTTTTGAATTTTTGAAAAAAATATCCTCATTTTTCATCATTTTTGAACATGGGCTATAGCCCCTACCGTACGGCATACTATAGCACGCCGTTTTTCATCATTTTTGAGGATTTGAAGAAAATTCAAAATTTCAAAAAACATGGGTTATAGCCCATCGTTTTTTAAATTAAAAAAAAAAAATGTTATCCTCATTTTTCATCATTTTTGAACATGGGCTATAGCCCGTACCGTACGGCATACTATAGCACGCCGTTTTTCATCATTTTTGAGGATTTGAAGAAAATTCAAAATTTCAAAAAACATGGGTTATAGCCCATCGTTTTTTGAATTTTTGAAAAAAATGTTATCCTCATTTTTCATCATTTTTGAACATGGGCTATAGCCCCTACCGTACGGCATACTATAGCACGCCGTTTTTCATCATTTTTGAGGATTTGAAGAAAATTCAAAATTTCAAAAAACATGGGTTATAGCCCATCGTTTTTTGAATTTTTGAAAAAAATGTTATCCTCATTTTTCATCATTTTTGAACATGGGCTATAGCCCCTACCGTACGGCATACTATAGCACGCCGTTTTTCATCATTTTTGAGGATTTGAAGAAAATTCAAAATTTCAAAAAACATGGGTTATAGCCCATCGTTTTTTGAATTTTTGAAAAAAATGTTATCCTCATTTTTCATCATTTTTGAACATGGGCTATAGCCCCTACCGTACGGCATACTATAGCATGCCGTTTTTCATCATTTTTGAGGATTTGAAGAAAATTCAAAATTTCAAAAAACATGGGTTATAGCCCATCGTTTTTTGAATTTTTGAAAAAAATGTTATCCTCATTTTTCATCATTTTTGAACATGGGCTATAGCCCCTACCGTACGGCATACTATAACATGCCGTTTTTCATCATTTTTGAGGATTTGAAGAAAATTCAAAATTTCAAAAAACATGGGTTATAGCCCATCGTTTTTTGAATTTTTGAAAAAAATGTTATCCTCATTTTTCATCATTTTTGAACATGGGCTATAGCCCCTACCGTACGGCATACTATAGCACGCCGTTTTTCATCATTTTTGAGGATTTGAAGAAAATTCAAAAAACATGGGTTATAGCCCATCGTTTTTTGAATTTTTGAAAAAAATGTTATCCTCATTTTTCATCATTTTTGAACATGGGCTATAGCCCCTACCGTACGGCATACTATAGCACGCCGTTTTTCATCATTTTTGAGGATTTGAAGAAAATTCAAAATTTCAAAAAACATGGGTTATAGCCCATCGTTTTTTGAATTTTTGAAAAAAATGTTATCCTCATTTTTCATCATTTTTGAACATGGGCTATAGCCCCTACCGTACGGCATACTATAGCACGCCGTTTTTCATCATTTTTGAGGATTTGAAGAAAATTCAAAATTTCAAAAAACATGGGTTATAGCCCATCGTTTTTTGAATTTTTGAAAAAAATATCCTCATTTTTCATCATTTTTGAACATGGGCTATAGCCCCTACCGTACGGCATACTATAGCACGCCGTTTTTCATCATTTTTGAGGATTTGAAGAAAATTCAAAATTTCAAAAAACATGGGTTATAGCCCATCGTTTTTTAAATTAAAAAAAAAAAATGTTATCCTCATTTTTCATCATTTTTGAACATGGGCTATAGCCCGTACCGTACGGCATACTATAGCACGCCGTTTTTCATCATTTTTGAGGATTTGAAGAAAATTCAAAATTTCAAAAAACATGGGTTATAGCCCATCGTTTTCTTTATTTTTGAAAAAAATGTTATCCTCATTTTTCATCATTTTTGAACATGGGCTATAGCCCCTACCGTACGGCATACTATAGCACGCCGTTTTTCATCATTTTTGAGGATTTGAAGAAAATTCAAAATTTCAAAAAACATGGGTTATAGCCCATCGTTTTTTAAATTTAAAAAAAAAATGTTATCCTCATTTTTCATCATTTTTGAACATGGGCTATAGCCCGTAATAAATCCCCGTTCATTTTCCCCATAGACTTTTCAGAAAGTATTTATTTAAAGATGTTTATGCCGCGGACAAAGACAACCCTTGTCGTGAAAAATCATGACAACAAACTTTTTCGGGCCAAACAAATAATTAGAAAGTAGAAAAAAACGGTTTGTAATTATTTGTTTGGTCCAAAATATTGAAAAAGGTGAAAATCGCAGAAAAGCAAGAAGCTATATTCCATGGTGTCGGAGGGCATACTATAGTATGTCGTTTTTCACGATTTCGGAGGATTTGAAAAATAGGTGAAAATCGCAGATCCCATTGACTCATTCAATCCCTTAGATTACCCTGTGGCTACTACAACTCCTGATTAAACCCTTTAGAATCTAAAGGGTTTATTCAGGAGTTGTGAATTATAGGTGGCTCCCAGAGGTCCTTGATCCCCATGGGTGGTCATTGAAGCGTGCACACACAAATGCAAATATGCACCTACACATGCACATATGCACCTACACACGCACATGCGCACATGCGTATGCACACCTGGACCTGTAAATTAACAACACAAAAACTAAGGCACTGGTGTCGGACTTCTGGTTTACCGGAACGGGGTTCAACTCCCTGCAGTGCCCTGCTCAATGTGTTGTATTTACGGGAAAAATTCAGTGTTGCGGAGGATGAGAAATTGGAAATTGCGGAAATGGAAATTGCGGAAATTACGGAAATTGCGGAAATGGAAATTGCGGAATTGCGGAAATTGCGGAAATGGTAATTGCGGAAATTGCGGAATTGCGGAAATGCTGGATAACTTTTTTTTTCAAAATTGCGGAATTGCGGAAAATTCGGAAATTGCGGAAATGGTAATTGCGGAAATGGTAATAACTTTTTTTTTCAAAATTGCGAAATTGCGGAAATTGCGGAAATTGCGGAAAACGAAATTGCGGAAATTGCGGAAAACGAAATTGCGGAATTGCGGCAATTTCGTTTTCCGCAATTTCCGCAATTTCCGCAATTTCCGCAATTTCGCAATTTTGAAAAAAAAAGTTATTACCATTTCCGCAATTACCATTTCCGCAATTTCCGCAATTTCCGAATTTTCCGCAATTCCGCAATTTTGAAAAAAAAAGTTATCCAGCATTTCCGCAATTCCGCAATTTCCGCAATTACCATTTCCGCAATTTCCGCAATTTACGCAATTCCGCAATTTCCATTTCCGCAATTTCCAATTTCTCATCCTCCGCAACACTGAATTTTTCCCGTAAATACAACACATTGAGCAGGGCACTGCAGGGAGTTGAACCCCGTTCCGGTAAACCAGAAGTCCGACACCAGTGCCTTAGTTTTTGTGTTGTTAATTTACAGGTCCAGGTGTGCATACGCATGTGCGCATGTGCGTGTGTAGGTGCATATGTGCATGTGTAGGTGCATATGTGCATTTGTGTGTGCACGCTTCAATGACCACCCATGGGGATCAAGGACCTCTGGGAGCCACCTATAATTCACAACTCCTGATTAAACCCTTTAGATTCTAAAGGGTTTAATCAGGAGTTGTAGTAGCCACAGGGTAATCTAAGGGATTGAATGAGTCAATGGGATCTGCGATTTTCACCTATTTTTCAAATCCTCCGAAATCGTGAAAAACGACATACTATAGTATGCCCTCCGACACCATGGAATATAGCTTCTTGCTTTTCTGCGAAAGTCTATGGGGAAAATGAACGGGGATTTATTACGGGCTATAGCCCATGTTCAAAAATGATGAAAAATGAGGATAACATTTTTTTTTTAAATTTAAAAAACGATGGGCTATAACCCATGTTTTTTGAAATTTTGAATTTTCTTCAAATTCTCAAAAATGATGAAAAACGGCGTGCTATAGTATGCCGTACGGTAGGGGCTATAGCCCATGTTCAAAAATGATGAAAAATGAGGATAACATTTTTTTCAAAAATAAAAAAAACGATGGGCTATAACCCATGTTTTTTGAAATTTTGAATTTTCTTCAAATCCTCAAAAATGATGAAAAACGGCGTGCTATAGTATGCCGTACGGTACGGGCTATAGCCCATGTTCAAAAATGATGAAAAATGAGGATAACATTTTTTTTTTTTAATTTAAAAAACGATGGGCTATAACCCATGTTTTTTGAAATTTTGAATTTTCTTCAAATCCTCAAAAATGATGAAAAACGGCGTGCTATAGTATGCCGTACGGTAGGGGCTATAGCCCATGTTCAAAAATGATGAAAAATGAGGATATTTTTTTAAAAAATTCAAAAAAACGATGGGCTATAACCCATGTTTTTGGAATTTTGAATTTTCTTCAAATCCTCAAAAATGATGAAAAACGGCGTGCTATAGTATGCCGTACGGTAGGGGCTATAGCCCATGTTCAAAAATGATGAAAAATGAGGATAACATTTTTTTCAAAAATTCAAAAAACGATGGGCTATAACCCATGTTTTTTGAAATTTTGAATTTTCTTCAAATCCTCAAAAATGATGAAAAACGGCGTGCTATAGTATGCCGTACGGTAGGGGCTATAGCCCATGTTCAAAAATGATGAAAAATGAGGATAACATTTTTTTCAAAAATTCAAAAAACGATGGGCTATAACCCATGTTTTTTGAATTTTCTTCAAATCCTCAAAAATGATGAAAAACGGCGTGCTATAGTATGCCGTACGGTAGGGGCTATAGCCCATGTTCAAAAATGATGAAAAATGAGGATAACATTTTTTTCAAAAATTCAAAAAACGATGGGCTATAACCCATGTTTTTTGAAATTTTGAAATTTCTTCAAATCCTCAAAAATGATGAAAAACGGCATGCTATAGTATGCCGTACGGTAGGGGCTATAGCCCATGTTCAAAAATGATGAAAAATGAGGATAACATTTTTTTCAAAAATTCAAAAAACGATGGGCTATAACCCATGTTTTTTGAAATTTTGAATTTTCTTCAAATCCTCAAAAATGATGAAAAACGGCATGCTATAGTATGCCGTACGGTAGGGGCTATAGCCCATGTTCAAAAATGATGAAAAATGAGGATAACATTTTTTTCAAAAATTCAAAAAACGATGGGCTATAACCCATGTTTTTTGAAATTTTGAATTTTCTTCAAATCCTCAAAAATGATGAAAAACGGCGTGCTATAGTATGCCGTACGGTAGGGGCTATAGCCCATGTTCAAAAATGATGAAAAATGAGGATAACATTTTTTTCAAAAATAAAAAAAACGATGGGCTATAACCCATGTTTTTTGAAATTTTGAATTTTCTTCAAATCCTCAAAAATGATGAAAAACGGCGTGCTATAGTATGCCGTACGGTAGGGGCTATAGCCCATGTTCAAAAATGATGAAAAATGAGGATAACATTTTTTTCAAAAATAAAAAAAACGATGGGCTATAACCCATGTTTTTTGAAATTTTGAATTTTCTTCAAATCCTCAAAAATTATGAAAAACGGCGTGCTATAGTATGCCGTACGGTACGGGCTATAGCCCATGTTCAAAAATGATGAAAAATGAGGATAACATTTTTTTCAAAAATTCAAAAAACGATGGGCTATAACCCATGTTTTTAGAAATTTTGAATTTTCTTCAAATCCTCAAAAATGATGAAAAACGGCGTGCTATAGTATGCCGTACGGTAGGGGCTATAGCCCATGTTCAAAAATGATGAAAAATGAGGATAACAATTTTTTCAAAAATTAAAAAAACTATGGGCTATAACCCATGTTTTTTGAAATATTGAATTTTCTTCAAATCCTCAAAAATGATGAAAAACGGCGTGCTATAGTATGCCGTACGGTAGGGGCTATAGCCCATGTTCAAAAATGAGGATAACATTTTTTTCAAAAATTCAAAAAACGATGGGCTATAACCCATGTTTTTTGAAATTTTGAATTTTCTTCAAATCCTCAAAAATGATGAAAAACGGCGTGCTATAGTATGCCGTACGGTAGGGGCTATAGCCCATGTTCAAAAATGATGAAAAATGAGGATAACATTTTTTTCAAAAATTCAAAAAACGATGGGCTATAACCCATGTTTTTTGAAATTTTGAATTTTCTTCAAATCCTCAAAAATGATGAAAAACGGCATGCTATAGTATGCCGTACGGTAGGGGCTATAGCCCATGTTCAAAAATGATGAAAAATGAGGATAACATTTTTTTCAAAAATTCAAAAAACGATGGGCTATAACCCATGTTTTTTGAAATTTTGAATTTTCTTCAAATCCTCAAAAATGATGAAAAACGGCATGCTATAGTATGCCGTACGGTAGGGGCTATAGCCCATGTTCAAAAATGATGAAAAATGAGGATAACATTTTTTTCAAAAATTCAAAAAACGATGGGCTATAACCCATGTTTTTTGAAATTTTGAATTTTCTTCAAATCCTCAAAAATGATGAAAAACGGCGTGCTATAGTATGCCGTACGGTAGGGGCTATAGCCCATGTTCAAAAATGATGAAAAATGAGGATAACATTTTTTTCAAAAATTCAAAAAACGATGGGCTATAACCCATGTTTTTTGAATTTTCTTCAAATCCTCAAAAATGATGAAAAACGGCGTGCTATAGTATGCCGTACGGTAGGGGCTATAGCCCATGTTCAAAAATGATGAAAAATGAGGATAACATTTTTTTCAAAAATTCAAAAAACGATGGGCTATAACCCATGTTTTTTGAAATTTTGAATTTTCTTCAAATCCTCAAAAATGATGAAAAACGGCATGCTATAGTATGCCGTACGGTAGGGGCTATAGCCCATGTTCAAAAATGATGAAAAATGAGGATAACATTTTTTTCAAAAATTCAAAAAACGATGGGCTATAACCCATGTTTTTTGAAATTTTGAATTTTCTTCAAATCCTCAAAAATGATGAAAAACGGCATGCTATAGTATGCCGTACGGTAGGGGCTATAGCCCATGTTCAAAAATGATGAAAAATGAGGATAACATTTTTTTCAAAAATTCAAAAAACGATGGGCTATAACCCATGTTTTTTGAAATTTTGAATTTTCTTCAAATCCTCAAAAATGATGAAAAACGGCGTGCTATAGTATGCCGTACGGTAGGGGCTATAGCCCATGTTCAAAAATGATGAAAAATGAGGATAACATTTTTTTCAAAAATAAAAAAAACGATGGGCTATAACCCATGTTTTTTGAAATTTTGAATTTTCTTCAAATCCTCAAAAATGATGAAAAACGGCGTGCTATAGTATGCCGTACGGTAGGGGCTATAGCCCATGTTCAAAAATGATGAAAAATGAGGATAACATTTTTTTCAAAAATAAAAAAAACGATGGGCTATAACCCATGTTTTTTGAAATTTTGAATTTTCTTCAAATCCTCAAAAATTATGAAAAACGGCGTGCTATAGTATGCCGTACGGTACGGGCTATAGCCCATGTTCAAAAATGATGAAAAATGAGGATAACATTTTTTTCAAAAATTCAAAAAACGATGGGCTATAACCCATGTTTTTAGAAATTTTGAATTTTCTTCAAATCCTCAAAAATGATGAAAAACGGCGTGCTATAGTATGCCGTACGGTAGGGGCTATAGCCCATGTTCAAAAATGATGAAAAATGAGGATAACAATTTTTTCAAAAATTAAAAAAACTATGGGCTATAACCCATGTTTTTTGAAATATTGAATTTTCTTCAAATCCTCAAAAATGATGAAAAACGGCGTGCTATAGTATGCCGTACGGTAGGGGCTATAGCCCATGTTCAAAAATGAGGATAACATTTTTTTCAAAAATTCAAAAAACGATGGGCTATAACCCATGTTTTTTGAAATTTTGAATTTTCTTCAAATCCTCAAAAATGATGAAAAACGGCGTGCTATAGTATGCCGTACGGTAGGGGCTATAGCCCATGTTCAAAAATGATGAAAAATGAGGATAACATTTTTTTCAAAAATTCAAAAAACGATGGGCTATAACCCATGTTTTTTGAAATTTTGAATTTTCTTCAAATCCTCAAAAATGATGAAAAACGGCATGCTATAGTATGCCGTACGGTAGGGGCTATAGCCCATGTTCAAAAATGATGATAAATGAGGATAACATTTTTTTCAAAAATAAAAAAAACGATGGGCTATAACCCATGTTTTTTGAAATTTTGAATTTTCTTCAAATCCTCAAAAATTATGAAAAACGGCGTGCTATAGTATGCCGTACGGTACGGGCTATAGCCCATGTTCAAAAATGATGAAAAATGAGGATAACATTTTTTTCAAAAATTCAAAAAACGATGGGCTATAACCCATGTTTTTAGAAATTTTGAATTTTCTTCAAATCCTCAAAAATGATGAAAAACGGCGTGCTATAGTATGCCGTACGGTAGGGGCTATAGCCCATGTTCAAAAATGATGAAAAATGAGGATAACAATTTTTTCAAAAATTAAAAAAACTATGGGCTATAACCCATGTTTTTTGAAATATTGAATTTTCTTCAAATCCTCAAAAATGATGAAAAACGGCGTGCTATAGTATGCCGTACGGTAGGGGCTATAGCCCATGTTCAAAAATGAGGATAACATTTTTTTCAAAAATTCAAAAAACGATGGGCTATAACCCATGTTTTTTGAAATTTTGAATTTTCTTCAAATCCTCAAAAATGATGAAAAACGGCGTGCTATAGTATGCCGTACGGTAGGGGCTATAGCCCATGTTCAAAAAATGATGAAAAATGAGGATAACATTTTTTTCAAAAATTCAAAAAACGATAGGCTATAACCCATGTTTTTTGAATTTTTGAATTTTCTTCAAATCCTCAAAAATGATGAAAAACGGCGTGCTATAGTATTCCGTACGGTAGGGGCTATAGCCCATGTTCAAAAATGATGATAACATTTTTTTCAAAAATTCAAAAAACGATAGGCTATAACCCATGTTTTTTTAAATTTTGAATTTTCTTCAAATCCTCAAAAATGATGAAAAACGGCGTGCTATAGTATGCCGTACGGTAGGGGCTATAGCCCATGTTCAAAAATGATGAAAAATGAGGATAACATTTTTTTCAAAAATTCAAAAAACGATGGGCTATAACCCATGTTTTTTGAAATTTTGAATTTTCTTTAAATCCTCAAAAATGATGAAAAACGGCGTGCTATAGTATGCCGTACGGTAGGGGCTATAGCCCATGTTCAGTAATGATGAAAAATGAGGATAACATTTTTTTCAAAAATTCAAAAAACGATAGGCTATAACCCATGTTTTTTGAAATTTTGAATTTTCTTCAAATCCTCAAAAATGATGAAAAACGGCGTGCTATAGTATGCCGTACGGTAGGGGCTATAGCCCATGTTCAAAAATGATGAAAAATGAGGATAACATTTTTTTCAAAAATTCAAAAAACGATGGGCTATAACCCATGTTTTTTTAAATTTTGAATTTTCTTCAAATCCTCAAAAATGATGAAAAACGGCGTGCTATAGTATGCCGTACGGTAGGGGCTATAGCCCATGTTCAAAAATGATGAAAAATGAGGATAACATTTTTTTCAAAAATTCAAAAAACGATGGGCTATAACCCATGTTTTTTGAAATTTTGAATTTTCTTCAAATCCTCAAAAATGATGAAAAACGGCGTGCTATAGTATGCCGTACGGTAGGGGCTATAGCCCATGTTAAAAAATGATGAAAAAGGAGGATAACATTTTTTTCAAAAATTAAAAAAACGATGGGCTATAACCCATGTTTTCTGAAATTTTGAATTTTCTTCAAATCCTCAAAAATGATGAAAAACGGCGTGCTATAGTATGCCGTACGGTAGGGGCTATAGCCCATGTTCAAAAATGATGAGAAACGAGGATAAATTTTTTTTCCAAAATTTCACACACTCACGCGCGCACGCATGTGTAACCAAATGGATCCAACACTGTTTTTTGTTAATCATCGAATGAAATGTGGGAGGTCGGCAAGAGAAAGTTAAAAAAATCAAAGCAAATACCGGTAATTCGAAAATGTTATTTTTGTGCTTTTGTATTTCTCTTCTTTATATATTACTTTACTGTTGAAATGTAAAATTTACATTTCAACGAAAGGACCTGTAAATGACAACACAAAAACTAAGGCACTGGTGTCGTACTTCTGGTTTACCGGAACGGGGTTCAACTCCCTGCAGTGCCCTGCTCAATGTGTTGTATTTACATGGTTCATTGGTCCATGGTCTCAGAAGTCATTGAAGTCATTTTTCCGCAACACTCTGCAACTCCTCCGCAATTTCTCCGCAACACTCCGCAAAAACACTCCGAAAAAATTCAAAAAACGATGGGCTATAACCCATCGTTTTTCCGCAACACTCCGCAATTCCTCTTTTTTCATTTCTTTCAAAAATTATGAAATACGGCGTGCTATAGTATGCCGTACGATATGGGCTATAGCTCATGGTCCAAAATGATGAGAAACGAGGATAACTTTTTTTTTCAAAATTTCAAAAAACATTGGCTATAACCCATCGTTTTTTTCATTTTTTCCAACTTTTTCCATTCCCAACTATGCAGCTTCCACCTGAGGAACCGAGACGTGAAAAATATAACTGAGCGTCACTGGGGATGGTCACAAACTCTCCAACCATACCCACCTCATGTATCTTGGAGTTACACTGGACAGGACACTCTTCTTCAAAAAACACATGGAGAACACAAAAGCCACAGTCAACACCCACAATAACATCCTGTGAAAACTAGTGAACTCCAAGTGGGGCGCAGACCCACAAACAATCCGTGCAACTGCCATGGCCCTGTCTTTCTCTACAGCAGAGTTTGCCTGCTCAAGCTGGAGCCGATCACGTCACACCAAATTGGTTGACACAGCCCTAAATGACACCTGTCGCATCATCACAGGATGCGTCAAGACAACACCTGTCCCGTGCCTTTATGCGCTAGCCGGCACCTCCCCCCGCACATCAGACGACTGTGTATCGCTCAAGATTAATGGAGAACACAGGAGATAGACAGTGAAGTTAGGGATGAATGAAGGAAAGTCTGGAATGAAATGATAGAGAACACCTCACACACATAGTTTCCTTTCGTGGCTGTTTACATCCGAGGGTCGCCGACTCGCCGGTCCTCTCGAACGGAACAGTTTAACGTCATGCCCAGGACGAAAAGATATAGAGAACACCAACATGACAAATAACAGCAGGAAGGCATGGGCCACAATCCACCGTCTTGGCAAAGACCACACCACCCATAATTCACAACGGTCACAGCAAACTCTATTGCATCACAACTGGTGTAGGTATTGGATGGAGCCCGCACACCACCAAATCGTGAAAAACAACATACTATAGTATGCCCTCCGTGACCATGGACTTTAGCCTTTCGCTTTTCTGCGATTTAACCTTTTTTCAAATCCTCAACAATGATGAAGAATCGTGCACTATAGCGTGCCACTTAATTACCTTGACCAATATCAATGACCTTGAGCAGTATAAATGACCTTCAATAAGACTAGTAAATGACCTTGACCAGTATAAATGACCTTGACAAGTACAAATGACCTTGACCAGTATAAATGACCTTCACCAGTATAAATGACCGTGACCTGCAGTATATGACTGTGACCAGTATAAATTACCTTCATGAGACTAGTAAATTACCTTGACCAGTATAAATGACCTTCATAAGACTAGTAAATGATCTTCACCAGTATAAATGACCTTGACCAGTATGCGGTCCGTGACCATGGACATGTGTACCATACCTAGAGAACAGGACATGTGTACCATACCTAGAGAACAGGACATGTGTACCATACCTAGAGAACAGGACATGTGTACCATACCTAGAGAACAGGACATGTGTACCATACCTAGAGAACAGGACATGTGTACCATACCTAGAGAACAGGACATGTGTACCATACCTAGAGAACAGGACATGTGTACCATACCTAGAGAACAGGACATGTGTACCACTACTTTCTCTAACCATTATTTGACACTTTTGGCTGTTGAGAAACAGCTCCTAAAACATTATTTGACACTTTTGGCTGTTGAAAAACAGCCAAAAGTGGATAAGAAATGAGGATAACTATTTTTCCAAAATTTCTAAAAACATGGGCTACAACCCATCGTTTTTTTCATTTCCTCATTTTTTTCAAATCCTCAAAAATGATGAAATACGGCGTGCTATAGTATGCCGTACGATATGGGCTATAGCCCATGGTCCAAAATGATGAGAAACGAGGCTAACTTTTTTTCCAAAATTTCAAAAAACATGGGCTATAACCCATCGTTTTTTTTAGTTTTTCATTTTTTTCAAATCCTCAAAAATGATGAAATACGGCGTGCTATAGTATGCCGTACGATATGGGCTATAGCCCATGGTCCAAAATGATGAGAAACGAGGATAACTTCTTTTTTCTAAATTTCAAAAAACATGGGCTATAACCCATCGTTTTTTTTTTTAATTTTTAATTTTTTTTTCAAATCCTCAAAAATGTTGAAAAACGGTGTGCTATAGTATGCCGTACGATATGGGCTATAGCCCATGGTCCAAAATGATGAGAAACGAGGATAACTTTTTTTCCCCAAATTTCAAAAAACATGGGCTATAACCCATCGTTTTTTTCATTTTTTCATTTTTGTCAAATCCTCAAAAATGATGAAAAACGGCGTGCTATAGTATGCCGTACGATATGGGCTATAGCCCACGGTCCAAAATGATGAGAAACGAGGATAACTTTTTTTCCCCAAATTTCAAAAAACATGGGCTATAACCCATCGTTTTTTTCATTTTTTTTCAAATCCTCAAAAATGATGAATGATAGCCCATGGTCAAAAATGATGAAAAACGAGGAAAAAGTCGAAATTCACTTTGCCGTCCGATATGGGCTATAGCCCATGGTCAAAAATGACTTGCACTAAAACACAGTAGCGTACACTACACATACCCTATCCCATCCTATTCACACAGGAGGCAAATTAATTCCAATTACTATATAAAATATATGAACCATGTTAAGGTTATTATTAATAAAAGTAAACATTATATGGACAGGGTTTGACCTTGCAATTTCCTGACATTTGGACATTTAAATATCACCCTCCAGTCTAGTCCTATAGAGTGTCCTGTAGGAGGAGGTGAAGACATGGTGGTAGACCATCTAGAGGTCCTTTGTTGTCTAACCTGACACACAGCCTCTTTGGACACATGCTGTCAACAGCTTCAGTGAAATCGGTAATCTGTTTACTGTACAGTGTGACAATGAACTGAGTGGTAACATTTCCTTTTAACCCATTCTGACCTGAGATCAGATTAAAAAAAATGTCTTCTATATACATCCTGACAGTTTTCTGAAAAGGCTATGTTTCTATGTCAGACCTACATTTTTTTTATTTTTTTATTAGTAGCTCGGTGGCGCGCTATGAGCTTGTAGATCTGCTCTTTTTCAATAGCTAAAGCATAGCATAATGCTAACACCAAAAGGGGGTTCCCACCCCAAAATGGGTTAAACACAAGTGGACAACGGTGAGACGGGATTCGAACCCCGACCAGCCGTATACTGTCATGTCAATACAGAAGATATTAAAATAGGGGAGCATCAACTCTAAATATTACACTAGTTGTGGCAGCATGCAGATTATGTACAGTACACTACAAATAAAGGCCTACATGTAACATAATAACACTCAAACGGTATACCCTAGCCATAGCCTTTTTGAGTCAGACCCATTGAAAGATATTGATTGGGGTCAGGGGACCCCCAGGGGTCCTTAAGTCAGTTCCAAGTGGTCCCTAAAATGTGTTAATATATAGCATCAAAATCAACAAGCCACTATACAAATTATATATATACATCAGAGCCTGTCTACAAGCTCAGTGTTGTGTTAGCTAGTAGGCTACAGTCAGGGTGGCCCCCAAAAAAACGTGTTAAAATCAGCTATGTGAAAATAGCGTGTAGATTTGATTATTAGGCTATTTGTCTAGCATGGACAATCTGAGTGGAGAACTGGAGAACTTTTTACTTTGAAATGTTTTGTAGTTTCTGAGTTATTTAATGCATTCTCAATGGCAATATAGCACAAACTTTGGCATGCTACTATACTAGTCCTACATACTATAGAAACCCCCGTTCAAAACCTATTTAGGTTCATCTTACGGTGGACATGTTTGCCTAAAAAAGGATATGCATTTGGTCGCCAACCCCAGCTGTCCCAAAATATTTGGTCATTTTGGTTCCAGGGACGCCCAGAAGCAAAAAGATTTGAGTTAACTACAGTACTTGAGTAAATGTACTGAGTTACTTTCCACCCTTGGAAGGTGGTTGATAACTAAACTGACTAACGGGCTTATTGTTGTGCGGTAAGCCCGCGGGCCCCATTTCCCGTTCTGAATCTCCGCCCATCGGCTTTTACGGGTCAACTTGACTTCAATGTCTGCTTACACTGCCTCAGCTCAGCTGTGTTGTCTGCTTACACTGCCTCAGCTCAGCTGTGTATACACAAGTTAAGAAGTGTTATCATAGTTTGAATATATATCAGTATATCAATATGTCAGTGGCTCGCACGCCGACTCGACTTTACGGACAAATGTGTGCTCTCTCTCCATCTAACGTGTCCTTGAGCAAGGCACTAAACTAAACCCCCCACTAAGCGCCTCCCGACGAGCAGGTTGGACACGGACGTCTGACTCCACAGTCCGTCACCGCTGTGTGGATATCAGATTCTAAAAATGTTCTTCTACATCCTGACAGTTTTCTGGAAAAAGCTTTGTTTCTATGTCAGTCGTTCTTCGATTTTTCAAAAATAGCAGACCTATACAAGCTCATATGAGCTTGTATAGAGTAGGATAGCCCCCAAAATGGATTAAAGTTGGAATCGGTTTAACTTCAACAGCACAACGGCACTTTTTTTTACCATTCCTAACGTTTTGTCTCATATCTCATCCTCCTCGTGTGAGAACGTGCTGAACTTTGCGCTAGGCGTTGTTTGGGAGGGTGTCTCACCATGGGACCATCTGTGACGATATACTGTACCTCACCTCACCCTGTACTGTACTGTACTCCCACCTCTCAGAAGTCACCCCCGTCGGAGCGACGAGGTGTGAGAACGTCTCATGCAACGATCGAAGGCCGTATGATCTGGTTTAGTTCCACAGAGGCGCTCCGTTCTCCCACATCAAAGTGAGGCAGTTATAGCTGAACTCCCCTCCCTGTTGACCACACAGTTATACACGTTAGATGTATGTCTTTGAACACGCACACGCACGCACACACACACACGCACGCACACACACTTCTAATCGCGTCTGAGCACTTTTTTTATCTCTCTTCTCTTTGCTCTGCTGTCGTCCACTGGTGTTTTATCTTCTGAGTCATGCCTCTAGTCTATAATAGTGTCAGCCCAGTTCTCCTCCTCACTTGACACAGCTTTTGATGTCAGTGTCGTATTTGCTTTGAAATCGTTGCTTCCACACCATTAATTCATCCAGTTAAAATTAGTCTGTCAAAAATTAGGCTCATCCTTCCATGAAAGCCCCCCCCCCCCCTTAATTCTCTCCTCTCCTCTCCTCTCCTCTCTTCTGAGAAACATTTTGAATAACTTTAACACCTTTATTAATTTTATATTAATTTATATTAACCCATTTAGGCCTAAGGCCGATTCTAAAAACGCCTCTAAATCCTGACCTAAGGTTTCTGGAAAAACTTCAAATATTTATATAGCAGCATCAAAAAAATTACATTTTTGAATACTGTACATACTGTACAGAACCCAAATATGGGTGCACGGCCTGAGGGGGTAAGATACCAATAGGGGTTCCCGCCCAGAGTCTCATTCATGTTGAAACTGCTCCTACTCTCCCATATGGCATGCTAAACACTAGTGTTAAATTAAAAAGGTTTGTCTGTTGAAGTTAAACCGATTCCAACTTTAATCTTACTACTTGCGAGTGTCTCCGGATGAGCGCGCTCACCGCTCGCCAAATGTCTAAAAAAACGGTCACGCATAAAAATTAGCTCCGAGAGGAATGATTGAGGGGAAATGAAGTTGACAGATTTCTTTCCCTCTCTCTTCCTCAGACGCCTTTAATAACTAGCCTCTCACGACGTCAGTGAACCGACATCAACCTTTGATGTCATTTGTGATTTATTTCCGCTGCATTATCCCAGGCCTGTCGCCCGCCGTAGGCCCGTCACCCGCCGTAGGCCTACCGCTGGGAAAACGACTGTCACTCGCATGCATGCTCAAGTAGTTCTTCTTAAAGGGTGTGGATCGTGAACTGAAGCGTAATCAGGCTGTAATTATGGTAGCCGTTGCCTTGTATAAGCAGCGTTTACATGAAGTTGAAGAAGCACACCAGTTGTATATAAAATGTGGAAGCAATTAACACGTTTCATCAGCCTCCAGATATGAACTATTTCATCGCATTCCAGTATACATTATTTACAGGCCATTCGTGACAGAAAGGTTTCAGGCCCAGAGGCCTGGCTATAGCAATGCAGCTGTACAGGTATATACAGGTACAGGTAGGTATTCAGGTAGGTAAACAGGTACAGGTGTACAGGTGTACAGGTACAGGTAGGTATACAGTACAGGTGTACAGGTATACAGGTATACTGTAGCTATAGAAATGCAGCCGTACAGGTTGTGGAGGTTTAAGAGGCGGAGGTCGAGTCCTCTGGTGAGAAAAATGGAAGGTAATTTGTTTTATCTTTTATCTCTATACCTGCTTTTTCTTCTCACTTAATCGCTACAATCATTTTAGCTTAACTTTTTTTTTTCCTACAGTTTCTGCCTCCTCTCTCCCCCTGGGTGTGGATGAGGTGTGTGTGTGTGTGTGTGTGTGTGTGTGTGTGGGGGGGGGCAGTTCAGCGTGGGTGTGGATGTGGGAGCTCCATTTGTGCTCACTACAAGCTCTACAAGCTCATAGCGCACCACCGAGTGGCGCGCTATGAGCTTGTAGATCTGCTATTTTTGAAAAATCAAAGAACCACTGACATAGAAACATATGCTTTTTCAGAAAACTGTCAGGATGTATAGAAGACATTTATAGAATCTGATCTCAGGTCAAAATATGTTATACTTAGTTAGCTATTGAAAAACATATCAGATCTACAAGGTCATAGCGAGCCACCGAGTGGCGCGCTATACGAGCTTGTATAGGTCTGCTATTTTTGAAAAATCAAAGAACGACTATAGCTTTTTCAGAAAACTGTCAGCGTGTACAAAAAGACATTTTTAGAATCTGATCTCAGGTCAGAATGGGTGAAGTAAATGTACTTATTTACTTCACACCACAGTGTACTTGTCTTGTCTGCCACAGCCTCGAGGGGCGGAGCCAATAGCAGCTCTCGTGTTGTGGATAAACCAGAAAGGAGGTGTTTTCCCTTCCTTCGTTCTCACGACGGTCATATCCAGACAGAGGGGGGGGGGGGGGGTATCACACAGCGGAGGAGGAGGAGCTACAGTGGAGAGGAGGAGGAGCTACAGTGGAGTGTAGGGTGACCAGCTGTAGCTCAGCTGAACTCGTCAATCTGTACTGCCTCTCAATCGCTGGCACTTTGTTTTCAATTGGCTGAAGGAACAACGGAGAAGAAAACTATAACTGACACCCGATATGCACGGAGGCCACCATGACACAAAGCCCCAGGAAATGGCTACTATTATTACCAATGGACTAAATGCTCAAAATGACCCCTCACTGAGCAATTCTCGGCTTTTAGACGTACTAACTGGACTACAAATAAAAGAAGAAACAGGCAAAACAGCAGGGCTTTGTAACCAGAATCACTCCCCTGAAGACTTTAAATTATATCAAGGACTTCATGCAAAGTAACCATGATTCCTCTCTGGAAAGATCACAAGTATCTTATTTATATTCATACTTCATTGCTTATTTTTCTATTTATTATACTACTGTACATTCAAGTGTATTTATCCTCTCAATACTGCATTACTGTATTGCACTTCTGGCTAGACACCACTATTCATTTCATTGTCAAAGTATGTGTACACTATATGTGCAGTGACAATAAATTGAATCTAATCTAATCTAAAAAAAGTAATATAAATATTTATGCAAGATGGACGACAAGATTGTCGGAAAAAATACATATATACTGTCTTGTGCAACACAAGAGTCTTACATAAGTTCTGTCACACTGGAGGATAACTTCAGTCAACTTTCAGAGAAGGTCTTTGAATCTTCACTTGGCTTAGGGTCGACGACAGAGTACAGCATCTTGCAATGGGTCTGGTCCACAAGATTCGATACACCACCAAGATACCCATGTACCTGTCTAAATACTTCCTTAATGTAAACGAAGTCCACACCCACAACACCAGAGGGAGTGCAACAAACCATGTACAACCCAGATTCGGCACAAACAAGGGACTAAATTATTTTCGCTCCTATGCGACCAAAATGTGGAACGCCCTACCAACAGTCATTAAGACATGTGAATCCCTTGGCTCCTTCAAAACTGCTCTCAAAGGGCACCTACGGATGGCTGCAATTCGAAACTGGCCTCTGTAAAAGCTGAATTTTTATCTGGATTGTACTATGTTTTTGTATGGACGTGGTGTTGGGTGCCTGCACATATGCACACATGGCATCAACGCATGGTGTTGTGTGCAGGCGCCCTACACTCTGTCTTTCGTTTTCTTTTATCCCCCTGTTCCCCTCACTGTATATATATTTTTTTCCCTTTTCGCTTCCTATATGATGAATTCCTGTTCTGTTCTTTAACTACATAGAAGTGTCTATTTGTTTGTCTCTAAATGTTTTGATGAATTGAACAATGTGGACCCTGTTGTAAACAAGTGTAAGGCTTAATTGGGTCGTCCACTCACAGTTAACAGTCTTTGTATTGAGTTTGTGCTTGAAATGTACTGTAATTCTGCAAACTGTTAATAAAGATTTCAATCAATCAATCAAACTCGTTCAGGGAACAGAACCCTCCACACTGGTGATCCTGTACTATTTTGAAACCCACTGAAATTATGATGTCACTGTGGGTTAAAGAACAGTAACAATAACAATAACTGCATTATCATCATCCCGTCTTCCAGGGAGAGTCAATGAATCATCTCAACCCATTCTGACCTGAGATCAGATTCTAAAAAAATGTCTGTTTGAAAATGACAAGTTTTCTGAAAAAGCTATGTTTCTATGTGTCAGTCATTCTTCGATTTTTCAAAAATAGCAGATCTACAAGCTCGTAGCGCGCCACTCGGTGGCGCGCTATTGAGCTTGTAGATCTGCTATTTTTCAATAGCTAAAGCATAACACAATGCTATAACACCAAAAGGGGTTCCCGCCCCAAAATGGGATAACCTCAGACTCCTCTTGGGTAACAAGAGCAGTATAAAATAGCACAAAGAAATAATGACAATATGGAAGGGCTGCAGTTTCAGTAAGGCATCAGGCCTTCTTCTCTCTGACTATAATGTTTCAAACTAAAGAATCAGCCAACGGCAATGTTCTCTCTCCCCTTGTCCCCCATATATGGGGACTAGGTTGGTGGAGGGTGTGTAGAGCCCAGGATCACATTAGATGATTGACACGGGGGTGAAAAATGGGTTACAAAATCGTGGGATAAAAAAATAATAATATATATATTTTAAAAAAAGAGAGCCTAATTGAGGAATTACTCATGCGCAAGCCGGAACGACCCACAGCGTGGGATATTCTGTAAGCACCTTCCCTAGTGACTTACAGACACGCACAGACATGGTCTCATCTGCGCTCATATGCTCTCACACACGACGCACAACAGACAGTCTCATAGTCGCGTGAGGTTGACAGATAAGTGTCACCAGATGAGCTCGCTGTAGACAGATATGCAGACGCGGCGCTTCCTGGTTGGTTGTAGACACTTCATGTCCTCCGAGAGGGAATACCAAATGTTCTGCCCTCCCATGAGTGAGTCAGCCATCCCAGCGAGGGAAAGTCTAGCGCAGGGTTCCCCAATTAACGTTCCTCAAGGGCCATATTTTGACTATACGGTACCACCAGGCTGGGGGCCGAGTCGGCACGCGCGAGGTCAAGGTCTTGCCCTGAAATTATAATGATCAGGGCAAGACCCCATTTGAAAAGGACCCCCAGTTTGACATGCAGAGGCTACTGACCCCCATTTAATGCCATGAACGTGGAACCTCAGATTTGAGAACTCGGAGCAAACAAAAGCAGCCCAAACCAACTAAGCTAAACATTATATGAACTTGAACTTGAACTTTAACACATTCGAGGCCTGACCTTGAAATGAAAAAAAAAAGTTTTCTAAAATCATGACAATTTTCCGAAAAGATTTGAGGCACATTTTAACGATTTTTTACAAAGAATAGCAGACCTACAAGTTCATATGAGCTTGTAGATCTGCTATAGCTAAACTATAACATAATGTTTAAAACACCAAAAGGGGTTGGCCGCCCAGAATGGGTTAATAGGAGTTTAATAAACAGATTGAATCTGTCAGTACGGATAAGACCAGACCTACATACATTTCCTACATGCAGCGACCTCAGCCCATTAAGACCGTATAGGCCAATTGTACAGTATGCCTTCTAAATCAGTAGTTCTCAAACCTTTTCGGGGCAAAATTAAGGGCCTCCAGATTTATATACAGTAAGGCCGTCCTCTGAAAACGTTTTGTGCCAGGGACACCCAGCAGAGAAGATTTGTATGAAGATTTTGCGTACGTGCGTGTGTGTACGTGTGTGTGTGTGGGTGTGTGTTCTATAGATGAAAGTGTACTTTCATTTACCCCCATGAAACTGTCAGAGGAACACAGACATCTGTCACCTGGATCAGCGTATACTGTAGACATAACACACTGTATATACACAGCATTGTACCGCCACTACGTCACTCTCAACTGTCTGTCGAGGGAGTCGCCCTATATCGCCGTGTTCCTCCTGGTTGTGTGAGTCAGCGCACTGCTAGGGGGGTTTAACCCATTCTGGGCGGGAACCCCTTTTGGTGTCGGCATTATGTCATGCTTTAGCTATTTAAAAATAGCCAGATCTACAAGCTCATAGCGCGCCACCGAGTGGCGCGCTACGAGCTTGTAGGTCTGGCTATTTTTGAAAAGTCGTGAAAAAGTGGCACAAATCTTTGAATATATATTTCAGAGTGAACATTTTTAACTAAAGTATTGGCTTCTGGGAGGGGGGGGGTCCCTGGAACTACATATTTGTAGATGGGGGTCCTCCGTGGCCCAATAGAGATAATTCTGGGGGTCCTTGACATGAAAAAGGTTGAGCACCACTGACACACAGAAACATGGGTTTTTCAGAAAAATGTTAGGATTTAGAAGCCTTTTTTTAATCGACCTCAGTCCAAAATGGGTTAAATAAACCTAGACGTATGACAACAACGCTCTAAAACTAATCCCCCTCTCCGACCACAGACTTTAATTAAGTCTGTCAACGGAGAGATAAACTGTTATGCAGTGGTTACATAAGCAGCTCATTTATGGGGCGCTGCAGAGGGGGGGGGGGGGGGGGCATTATGGAGACATAACGTGTCACATTAAAACTCAACTGTTTATTCCATACTGTAAATAAATTGTAATACACTCATTGTCTGCACACGACAGCCACGTACTGTATAGCACAGAGCATAGCAGAGCGTATATCGTTTATTAATAACAGCCTATATACTACGGTATGTGTTGCCACTTTGCCAGTGATGTATAAAATAAAATGTCATGTACTCAAGTAGTACTGCACTTGTTGAGGTATGTTTACTTTCTTCAGTAATATACAATCTTCAATAAAATAAAAGTCTTAGTGCTTTAATAGTGCCAATAAGCTTTTGCACCCACTTGCAATATACTGTACTCATATACTGTACAATATACTGTACTCACAGCCCACCAGTGGACCCTGTGGACCCCACAGGGTGGTCCTAGTGGACCCAGGCCCGGAGGCTGGGAAACGAACCCAGAACGTTTAACCCCGTTTAACGATAATGAATGCCCAGACTGGTGCCCACTGTCCTCCTCCCACTCTCTCTGTCTCTCTGTGTCTCTCTCTCTGTGTCTCTCTCTGTGTCTCTCTCTCTGTGTCTCTCTGTGTTCTCTGTGTCTCTCTGTGTGTGTCTCTCTCTCTCTCTCTCTCTCTCTCTCTCTCTCTCTCTCTCTCTGTCTCTACGACACAATTTTACAATTTAGGCATTTAGCAGACGCTCTTAATCCAGAGCGATTTACATTAAGCAAGAACAAAAAAAAGCATGGGAATACATCGCATGAAAAGCATGTATCATGAAACATGTGTAAGCTAAGAAAGTAACAGGAATATCTATATAATGAAACTATACATATATACTATACTATGCTATACATTATGTACTATGGCGTGCTATGACTATACATACAATGCAATTATAGTGCTGTCTACATAACATGCTATAAGTCTGTATCAAATGCTATCTAAGTCTACAGAAGTGCTATCTAGGGTAGAGTAAGTGCCATGGGCCATGATGGAGTCTGAAAAGGTGGGTTTTCAGACTACGGCGGAGGATTGGGAGTGATGCTGCAGTTCTGACTGCAATGGGAAGTGCATTCCACTTCCCATCGCAGTCAGAACTGCAGCATCACTCCCCAATCTTCCGCCTTATAGTCTGAGAACCCACCTCGAGGGTGGTGGGGGGGGGGGGGGGGGGGGGGGTGAGGCGACCTGGAGTCCTAAGCGGAGGGGAGTGTAATGATACCCCCCCTCCCAGCACCAGAGCCCATAGTGCCTTGATCCTTGGGCCCAGTCAGACAGGAAGTGCTTTAATCCATTCTGACCTGAAATCAGATTCATTACGAGGTTTCCACTGGACACACACACTGGTCTGATTAACCCATTCTGACCTGAGATCAGATTCTATAAAAATGTCAGTCGTTCTTCGATTTTTCAAAAATTAGCAGACCTACAAGCTCGTAGCGCGCCACCGAGTGGCGCGCTATGAGCTTGTAGATCTGCTATTTTTCAATAGCTAAAGCATAACGTAATGCTATAACGCCAAAAGGGGGTTCCCGCGCAGAATGGGTTAATCAGGGGCTTCCTGTATGGCTCAATGCGAGCCGGCGTGTTTTGTCTGAGTAGAGACGGAGAGAGAGAGAGAGAGAGAGAGAGAGAGTAATACACGGAGCAGCTGTTGGTGCCTCGAGGGCCCCCGGCCGCGACCACAGCTGTAGGGCTTATAGGGCCCCGGCCCCCTCAGAGGGACAAAGACCCACAATGTGCTGAGAACGAGACCCCCGAAAGGGAGAGTGGTGCGTGCGGGGGGGGGGGCCGAGACGGCCACAGATTAGGTGACTATAGAGGAATGTTTGTTTTTATAAACTGGAAGACGTGGTTGTTGAACACGTACACGCGAGGCATTTCTTTATCCTACCTATATGGGGTCCATTTACACTGGAAGACGTGGTTGTTGAACACGTACACGCTAGGCATTTCTTTATCCTACCTATATGGGGTCCATTTACACTGGAAGACGTGGTTGTTGAACACGTACACGCTAGGCGTTCCTTTATCCTACCTATATGGGGTCCATTTACACTGGAAGACGTGGTTGTTGAACACGTACACGCTAGGCATTTCTTTATCCTATACCTATATGGGGTCCATTTACACTGGAAGACGTGGTTGTTGAACACGTACACGCTAGGCATTTCTTTATCCTACCTATATGGTCCGTTTACACTGGAAGACGTGGTTGGTGAACACGTACACGCTAGGCATTCCTTTATCCTACCTATATGGGGTCCATTTACACTGGAAGACGTGGTTGTTGAACACGTACACGCTAGGCATTCCTTTATCCTACCTATGGGGTCCGGAGGTGACTTAAGTCCTCGTTTCAGGGATGCTACTGCTATACAGTTATACTGCGAAGGACAAACTTAGCAATATTTCTCACTTCCAGTCGCTTGCCTTTTGTCGTTGAACCCCAGGGGCTTACTGTATACTAAACCCGCTCAAATATGTTTTTAAATTTGGTGTGTAGAGGACTATACCAAATTAACCGATCTACAAGCTCACAACTGAGCTTGTAGTTCTGCTACAGGGGCAGCGGTGGCCGAGCGGTTTGCGGAGCGGTCTTGATATCGGAAGGTCGCTATAGTTCGTATCCCCGGACCGGCACGTTAAAATCACCACCGCTGAAGTGCCTTTAATTGGACAAGGCATTGAACCCCTACCATGAAATGTTCTATATGAGCAGGGCCTGGCTGTAAACAAGTTCGTGAGCTTAGTCCAGTTACCCTGCAGGGTAAACATGGTAACTTTAGTCCAGTTTCCCTGGGTAAATATAGTACCTTTACTTTCCTGCTACAAGCTCGATAGCTTTCACGAGGGTTACATTTTTAGGGCAAAATTCTGCAGGTTGTAAGAAATACAGAAGGTTCGACAAATGAATGGTCGACACGTGACTGTCTGCATCCAGCTTTTGACCTCCGTCCGGAGGCTTCTCTATCGGAGCCTCATTGTTATTGGTTCAGTCTGTCCCACAGACTGCTCGCTGCTCCAACCCTATTGGTTCAGTCTGTCTCACAGACTGTGACCCTATTGGTTCAGTCTGTCTCACAGACTGTGACCCTATTGGTTCAGTCTGTCCCACAGACTGTGCTCCGCTGCTCCAACAACCCTCTCGCCACAAAGTTAAACAACACACTCATTATCAGCCATAAATGTCTTAACCCATTCTGACCTGAGATCAGATTCATACGAGGTTTCCACTGGACACACACTGGTCTGATGAACCCATTCTGACCTGAGATCAGATTCTAAAAAAATGTCAGTCGTTCTTCTCGATTTTTCAAAAATAGCAGACCTACAAGCTCGTAGCGCGCCACTCGGTGGCGCGCTATGAGCTTGTAGATCTGCTATTTTTCAATAGCTAAAGCATGACATAGTGCCAACACCAAAAGGGGTTTCCGCCCAAAATGCCTTAACTCACATGGCGAGTTCGAGCCACACAGAAAGGCCCATTGTTTCACAACCGAGACACGAGCTTCACTAACAAACAGGCAAATCGGCTTTTCCCGTGAACCGGTTTTTTCTCTCCACACACGTGACACTCCTTTCTCTTTGCTTTGATCGTTAAAGCGACAATGACAGAATGCCACGACGAGAACTATTTATTTGTCTAGATGTCTATCAAGGGCTGGCAAAAAAAGCACAAGTAGGCACTGCTGACTTCCGGAAGACACACGCACACACGCACACACACACACACACACACGCACGCGCATGCACGCACGCACACACACAAGCACACACACATCTTTTTAACTATATTTTTTATCCAAAGATTTTGTAACCCATTTTTCACCCCTGTGTCAATCATCTACTGTGATCCTGGGCTCTACACACCCTCCACCAACCTGGGGAGAGCAACGGACTTGAACTCATGCTTCCTTCATGCCTGAGTGTCCAAGTCGCTCCTTTACACCTGACAGGGGGGAGTTTCCCTGGTTGGACGTAGCACGTGGAAGGAACACGTTATTCCAACCAGTTCCTTTCCCCTCCATCAGGCGCCCCGGCTGGCCAGGGGGAGGCAGTTTAGAGACCAGGATTACTGCATGTTTTTTGTGAGGGTATCTCTACCCTAGGGGACACGGGGAGAACATGTGAGGGTACCTACCCTATAGGGGACACGGGGAGAACATGCAAACTCCACACAGAAAGGCCCTTTCGCCAACCCCGCACACACACATCTTGCGTGGTGCCCTCTTGCAACAGGGGTTGCTGCCTGGCCCCTGTTACCCCAGCAGCCTTTCCTGGAGGTCCATATTATCCATAAACTACATTAGTACAGTATACATAAGGTAAATAATATACTTTGTTACTGTCCAGCACTGCAGTGATCTCACCAACCCGAGATGTTATCTGAGGGGTTTCCCTAACTCTCTCTCTCTCTCTCTCTCTCTCTCTCTCTCTCTGTTATCACTGAGTCATTCACACCAAATAGCTAGTCCTCCCATACTATTGCTCTTTGGAAAATTAATTGTATGGAGGAGGTGAAAGCAAGCAGTACTGTACATTGTTCTTACAGTATGTTGTCAAGTGACGACCTGTAGATAGATGAAAAACTAAAAGAATGAGTAGTATATAGGCTATATTTACGTCCCATGACGATTACGAGTCCGACTTGCACTCGACTCTCCATTGTGTGCTCATGCATGGGGACTTTCTGGGTGACACCTTTTGCACTGCAGCGAAAGGCCACGGACAGAAAGACTTTCTGAGAAAAGCTCCCCTGTGGGAGCCTGGGTTCCAGACCTCCCCTGTGGGAGCCTGGGTTCCAGACCTCCCCTGTGGGAGCCTGGGTTCCAGACCTCCCCTATGGGAGCCTGGGTTCCAGACCTGAATCACTGCGTCCCGTCACTTTGTTTTGTCACTACAGATTCATGGAAAGTATAGTGATTCAGGCCCCTATGGAGCATGTCGTCACTTTCTCAGAACTCGACCCAGCATATAGAACAACCGCGTGCTTCTGTTGACCGTCAACACGCCCACGGCCATACTGGGAGTGCAGGGAGACTACACACAACGGTCATTTAATCTTCAGGACAGTGGCACACCTTTGCTTCCTCACACCTTCACTCTTTCTCCATTTTTCTTTAACAGCCTCACCTCATTATGCACTCAGTCGACAGCAGCACCTTCTGAGGGCGATGGTGATGGACGATGGACCCACCGAGTGGCGCGCTATGAGCTTGCAGGTCTGCTATTTTTGAAAAATCGAAGAACGACTGACATAGAAACATAGCTTTTTCAGGAAACTGTCAGGACGTAGAAGAACATTTTTAGAATCTGATCTCAGGTCAGAACGGGTTATTACGCTCCCTCCACTTATAGGACTCGAGGTCGCCTCGTCCCACCCCAAGAGAGACGCTCCTTAATGCCAACAGGCACACCTCTCTATACACAAACACAGAGAGAGAGAGAGAGAGAGAGAGAGAGCACTTTGCCCTTTATTACCACTGGCAGTGTCTGCATCTCTTCTTCAAGCTTCACCGAAGACCCCTACAATGCCACTTTTGGTCTGTGTCAATGTGTACACTCTGACTTATATGATGTGTCACAAATGTATACAGTTGCCTTTGCCATTTTACCCGCTATTATATATATTAGCGTTTCATGCAGGAATCGTGTTCCTCCAGACGCCGTTGCTGAAACAACAGATCTTCTTAATACGTCACAGTTATAAGAAGCAGGAGTTAAACTATTAATGTGGTGTCCGGTCCATATAAAGGTGAAGATCCGGTCTCATGGCTGTCCAGGTTTTTGATGAGGTCAGTGTTGTGATCTTCATATTATGAGCGTGTCACAAGGTGTGACGGACTGACTGACTGACATGAAATGCAGGTTTTCAATATAATACAAACTATGACAAACAAACTGTAAGAGTAACAGTTTGTTGTTATAGTTTGTACTATATTGAAAACCTGTAACTGTTTCTAATGCAAACCTTGGACACTCGTTGCTGGGTTTAATTCTTTAAAAAAAATATATATATATGAGACTACTCCTGGTCTCATTTTGACAATCTTGTCGTCCATCTTGCATAAATATTTATATTACTTTTTTAGATTAGATTAGATTCCATTTATTGTCATTGCACATAGTGTACACATACTTTGACAATGGAATGAATAGTGGCGTCTAGCCAGAAGTGCAATAATACAGTAATGCAGTAATGGGAATAAATACACTTGTTGATGAATGTACAGTATGTACAGTAGTATATAAAAAATAGAAAAATAAATAAGCGATGAAGTATAAATTTAAATAAGATACTCAGGGATCAAATTGCCGTTAGTCTGGGACTTTTAATGTTATCCTAGCGGGAGAGAGAGCATCCCTGGTGCGTTTATAAGGCACTAAAATGGCCGCCACATCCTGGAGCAGGTAATATAGGTATAAAACCAGATAAAAACCAGTTGCTCACGCCACACCAGCTCCCGGTTCAAAATGTCACAGGCAATTAGCACAATACCATAATGCAGGTATTTAACGAGGGGGCTCGGATGCGATCCTGCAGCCAAAAGGGCAACGAGTTAAATGGAAAACATACCAAGGTATAAACGAGCATCGTGTGAGCGTCATTTAAAATGTACTTTAGTAAAAGTACAAAAGTATTGGCATCAAAATGTACTTTTAAAAGTACCAAAAGTAGAAAGTATACTCATTATTGCAGAAATGTACCCATTTCAAGTTTTCAAACATCTTTTGTTCTACAATGTCGATGTGCTATTTTTCTGCTATTTTCAAATGGCTGAAATGTGTAGTGGTTACTGTAACAATACTGTAACAACAAGTAAGATGCGCAAATGGGGGAAGCGAACGCAGCTCGTACATATTTGGGGTTTTTTAAGATTTTTTTTTTAAGTTAAGTTTTTGACCTGGCCCCTTTTGTGCCCATATGGAGCTGAGTGATTTGTTTGTGATTGATGCAACACACTCCATATTTGGGTAACAGTGGGACTGACAGACAGACAGACAGACAGACAGACATGATCTGCTAGGTCTCATAGTTAGTGCTCACTGCATTCGCAATAATCCAAATACTTAAGTACAGTATACTTAAGTAATTGTACTATACTTTCCAGTAGCACATGGTAATTACGATGACCTCTCAATCCAAGCCAATTAGCATGGAGACATTCATTCACTGTCCAGTGGGGGTAAAGTATTTTCACAGGACCCAGGAGTACAGTCTCATATATATATATATATATATATATATATAAAATATAAAATAATTGAACCCAGCAACGAGTGTCCAAGGTTTGCATTACTCTTACAGACTGCTTAGTTAACCCATTGTGACCGTGGAACGATTCTAGAAATGTCTTCTAGAGATCCTGACAGTTTTCAGAAAAACCCTTATGTTTCTATAAATTATGTCAGTGGTGTTCAACCTATTTCACGTCAAGGACCCCCAAGATTATATGAATTTGGCCCGCCGACCCCCCCCCCCCCCCCCCCCATCTGAAAACATGTTGTTCCAGGGACCCCCCCCCCCAGAAGTAAAGATTTAAGTTAAAAACTTTGGCTCTGAAATAATATATATTCAATGATTTGCGCCACATTTTCACGATTTTTCAAAAATAGCAGACCTATACAAGCTCGTAGTGCGGCACTCGGTGCCGCGCTATACGAGCTTGTAGAGCTGCTATTTTATTTTTCAACGGCTAAAGTATAACACAATGCTTTACAAAACACCAAAAAAAGGGGGTTCCCGCCCAGAATGTGTTAAGCACTATATTTTGCCTCTCATTAAAGGGTCATTACATGAGGTCATGGCTGTTGGGTTTTATCGTCTTCAATTTTTTTTAAAGAGGTGGTCGGGTCGCTCATTTCCTCTACAGTTTCCACTAAAATGGAGAAAAAGAAAGAATTGGCAACAAGTTTAGGTTTCGCGGGGTGGGGGAGGGGGTGGAAAAACAGCGACCATGTGGGCAGCATCTCACCTGAACGTTAGCCAAGCTAAGCTACACACTAATATTAGTGGACCGGTTCTCCTCACCATGGGGTACGTTATCCTGAACGTTAGCCAAGCTAAGCTACACTAATATTAGTGGACCGGTTCTCCTCACCATGGGGTACGTTATCCTGAACGTTAGCCAAGCTAGCTACACTACATTAGTGGACCCCGGTTCTTCTCACCATGGGGTACGTTCCTGAACACTAGCCAAGCTAGCTACGCTACATTAGTGGACCGGTTCTTCTCACCATGGGGTACGTACGGTACGGTACATTACTGCGATAACAAGTGTCATGTCCAGGGGGTGTACTTGTATACATAAGGCCTGGCAGGGCACGATGCCAGGCTTGGCATCACGCTACAGAAACAGGAGATAGGTGCCCTTAGTGCCCTATGAGCCCCATGGCTCTGCAAGGCTTACTTACGTACTTCTCACCATCCATGGGGCCTCGTGATCCCCAGGGGGTCCATGAGGTGCTTCCAAGCCAAGGGGGGTCCTCAGCGTGATCCCCAGGAGGTCCATGAGGTGCTTCCAAGCCAAGGGGGGGGGCCTCAGCGTGATCCCCAGGGGGTCCATGAGTTGCTTCCAAGCCAAGGGGGGTCCTCGATCAGCTCAGCAGCTCAGCTCAGCTCCTCGGACATATACTTGTGGGTCTGGCATCTCAGAGACTGAACAAACTGGAACAAAAAAAAACAACAACATTCAAACAAAGGTCCATTCTCAGAGTTTACAGACACAGAAATGTTCTGACTTCATGTGGCCAGCCTGTGCGGTCAGACGGTCATGCATCCAGGACCTTATCCAAAGGTTTCACCCCTTTTGGTGTTTTAGCATTATGTTATGCTTTATGCTATTGGAAAATAGCAGATCTACAAGCTTATAGCGTGCCACCGAGTGGCGCGCTATGAGCTTGTAGGTCTGCTATTTTTGGAAAGATCGAAGAACGACTGACATATATAGAAACATAGCATTTTTAGAATCTGATCTCAGGTCAGAATGGGTTAATATAGGATTGTGTTGTCGGACAACACACACACAGACACACAGACACACACACACACACACACACACACACACACACACACACACACACACACACACACACACACACACACACAATATGACAACATTGTTTACACAGGGGCAGATGAACGAGATGTCGCCTGTCAAGTCCTCTGTCCCTCCCTCTCCGTCTCGTACCACTGCACTCCCATCGTTCCGCTGTCTGCCACACTACAATTAACCCGCTCGCCATTTTGGGGTCTGTCCAAACATCAACATACCGCCACCATGCAGGCTGCCATACCGCCACCATGATGGCCGCCAACCGCCAACCGCCTCTCCTCCATCCATCATCATGACTTTGACCTCCGTGTGTCGCAGTCGATAAACGGCCACACAATGAGCCTCAGTGTACTCGAAGGGGACGCGAAGACAAAGACAATGGCTGAGGTGGCATTTATTATCATGGATGATCATCATCTCTGATAAAACAAGAGGCAGAAACAACAAAGAACACCACCTCCGGGAAGAGTCTTTTCATAGACGGAGTCATAGAGGTGACTCTAATCTGATCCCATGTGCACTGTCTCTCTAAGGGCCGATTTATACTCCTATTTTAGAGCCGAATAAAAGTCGGTTCGGCGCTGTGGAGCCTACAATGTGACGTCATTTGGTGGCGGGTACCGTCCTAAAGTCGGCTCTTCGGTGCTACTGAAAATCTCTGACGAGCCGAAATCATTTCGGCACTACAGCACCGAAACAGCGGTAAATCGGCCCCAACAAACAACCCCCCCTTTCCACCTGATGGACTATAGTGAACGCATAGGTTGCATACAGTATATATTTAGATTTTTAATTATTAGTAATACTTATAGAATAGATTTTTTATATATTATGCTTTTAAGTAGTCTCTCTTAAAAAGTCGTTTTTAATAATCTTTTATATAGTAACTGTGTTTGTGTGTACTGTGATTTCTTGTTGTCTTTACCACTGCACAAAAGAAATGTCCTTATTTGAAGTTGATCGAGGTTTATTTTGCCGTCTCGCCTGCTCTGACACCATGCTGGTACTGGAGGTAGTGCCACCAACTATACTCACTGCTTACACAAGGCAAATCTCTGGACATCTCGTCCTCTAGGTCAATAATGATGGTGGTTCTCGATACAGCATGTACAGTACAATATGAATCTGGAACATTGTGTTTACATCACCAGTGGAAACTGGGGCAATAGCACACTGCACCGTTGATATACAGTAGCATACGTTCTGTGTGAGTATGTTTACAGTCTAAGCTTATGTGCGTTACTACCTGGTAGGGGCTATCTTTAGGAACAGAATGGGCCTGTCCGTAACTTAACACCACCTGTCAAACCGAACGGGGAATCTGAGAGTCTGGAGACCGTTGATGTCTGTTCCAACGTTCCAAAGAAACAATCAAAGATAAAACGTAGCCTCACCTTTAAAAATAAGAAAGAAACTGGCTTTGCCTAGAAAACTACAAGAAAGGAAAAAGGGTTACAAAAAGGTAATACTAACCCAAACTCACTGCAGAGTTTGTGTTAGTGTCGGTTACAATACACAGGCTCTCATTTATGTAGACTTTTGTACTGTTCTTTATGAACCTTTAATCTGTTTAAACCAATGACCTCTTCCTACAGGAAAGGATTCCAAATAAGCCAGCTGGCTTCTTCCCTTCCTTGCATTGTATTTTTGTTATTTGATATGTTATTGTCTATTTTTTTGTACTACGTGCTTTAAATACAGTAAATAAACCTAAAACCTAAATACGTTACTTAAAACACTCTTGGTGCCGAGGCCGGATTCGAGCCATTTGCTACGGAAAGCCAAGGGGTTGGAGACAAGAGCCAAGAATTTTGGAGACATATCTAAATTAATTATTGAATATTCTCTGTTTTGTCTTTGTGAACACACAATATCTTAAAATAAGCATTATAACATGTCTGCTATCATGGAAAAAAATTAACTGACATGATAAAACGTACCGGTATGAAGCTGTAAGCAGCTGAATACAGCCCGTTTTCAACCAAAACACCTTATCCTCAGTAAAAAACAAATACGACACAAGAAGCGCTGGTGGCGAATAGCGGAGTCAAGTTGAGTTGATTGTTAAAATCTGTACATTTTAACATATAGCCTACTGTAAATATTGCCATTGGCCCATTGGATGTACAGTAGAATGCCTAAAGGTAGGAGTGAAAGTATGTACGTCAAAGTTCACACAGTGTGAGTTTGAATGTTTACAGTCAAAGCACCATGTGCTGCTGAATACCAAACAAGTCGCCCCTTTACCAACTCGCCCCGGGCGTACAGCCGGCAGAACAGCGCGGCCTGGTCTTCCTAAAGTCATCTATAAATGATGCTTAAACGGTTAAACCATAACCTTATTCCTAACCTTAACCTCAGTAAAACTATGCCTAAACCTAACCCTATTTCCTAAACTTAACCCCAGTAAAACTATGCCTAAACCTTAACCCTATTCCTAACCTTAACCTCAGTAAAACTATGCCTAAACCTTAACCCTATTCCTAACCTTAACCTCAGTAAAACTATGCCTAAACCTTAACCCTATTCCTAACCTTAACCTCAGTAAAACTATGCCTAAACCTAACCCTATTTCCTAAACTTAACCCCAGTAAAACTATGCCTAAACCTTAACCCTATTTCCTAAACTTAACCCCAGTAAAACTATGCCTAAACCTAACCCTATTTCCTAAACTTAACCCCAGTAAAACTATGCCTAAACCTAACCCCATTTCCTAAACTTAACCCCAGTAAAACTATGCCTAAACCTAACCCTATTTCCTAAACTTAACCCCAGTAAAACTATGCCTAAACCTTACCCTATTCCTAAACTTAACCCCAGTAAAACTATGCCTATAAACCTAACCCTATACCTAAACTTAACCCCAGTAAAACTATGACTAAACCTAACCCTATATCTAAACCTAACCCCAGTAAAACTATGCCTAAACCTTAACCCTATTCCTAACCTCTACCTCAGTAAAACTATGCCTAAACCTAACCCTATTTCCTAAACTTAATCCCAGTAAAACTATGCCTAAACCTTACCCTATACCTAAACTTAACCCCAGTAAAACTATGCCTAAACCTAACCCTATATCTAAACCTAACCCCAGTAAAACTATGCCTAACCTAACCTTATTCCTAACCTTAACCCCAGTAAAACTATGCCTAAACCTTAACCCTATTCCTAACCTTAACCCCAGTAAAACAATGCCTAAACCTAACCCTATTTCCTAAACTTAACCCCAGTAAAACTATGCCTAACCATAAACTTATTTCTAACCTTATTCTTCTCAGTAAAACAAAATAAAGAATACAAGAACCGCCGCACCGAGCTGCCGGCGTGAGGTCGGCGGACAAACGCTGTGGGACGCGATGGAATCGGGGCGACCCAATTAAATACCTCAAAATGTTTACAACACTGGAGTACATGTACTCATTTACTCTGCTCCGCTGGGCAGAGGTGAGCAGGTTCTTTCCCTGTCAGTTCTGAAGGTTGAACTTGGCCTTCTGAAAGAAAAGATAATCTCGTGTCACTTCCTTTGTGTAACGCCTTATGTCGTCGTTATCCTGCCTCCAAACCATCTGTCAAGTTGAGTGATTGATTGGTCGCGGCGGGGCCCGCCCCCCCCAAAGCTGCTCCTAGCTGTGTTTACCGATGTTCGGAAAGAATGCACCTCCGTCTGAAAGCATTCTGTGCATCTAACATTTCCCAAGGAACTTGTCGAACAGGGGGTACAGTACTTGGTTTAGACTAGTCATTGGTTTAGACCAGTCATTAGTCCTATACAACTACAACCTATCTCAAACCCTCACCCTAAACCTAACCTCCCACAGGGCAGCACACCTAAACCTATAACCTTAACCCATGTCTAACCAATGACTATATAGTCTAAACTAAGTATGCACCCCGTCCAACAGATGTTTACGTCTAATAATCAATTTCTAGGTTATATCAGCCATATTTAGCAGAAAAGGTAGAAATTCACCCAGACATATATAACTCCTCTCCCACCTGACACCCTGTTTCTAACACGCCCCAGAGCAGTAGTATTAACTAAAGACTTTAACATGACAGGAGGATAGAATGGCAGACAGTTGAGTTTTTTTTTTTTTTTGCTGGTCGTGAGTCGTGAGAACAATTTATATGCGTATGCAGGCTGACTGCTCAGAGACACATGCTCCTCTTTTTAGTCAGCGATTACAAAGAGTGCTTAATGCATACAACACACAACTCATTCTGAGAGCGGGACCTGTCAGAAGAGGTCAAACGAACGCCCGGAAAGATCCTACTGTATGCGAGTGCATTAGTCAAGGTTGTCCTTTGATGTGGTCCCACCACCACCCCCCCCCCCCCCCCCACACTACCACCCCCCCCCCCCCCCCCACTACCACCCCCAACCCCCCCCCCCACCCCCCCTCCCTGCACTGCGACCTGACTGCGACCGGGGGAGAAGATAGCAGCCAGCTGTTACTGTCATCAACAGATAAAATATAACAGCACGTTCTCATGATATGATATGAGAACGCGCCGTGTACTGTACACCTCTACATTATGGACACAGTATACTGTACTAGTGTATATACAGTACTGTATAATATACTGTATATATGTATGTTTGTGGATATTTGGTCCAAAGCCATGTGGCCTCTCTCAGGTGACCCCGTGGATAATGGCAAGTATTGTTTTATTTAAGCTTTATTTAACCAGTAAAAACACATTGAGACTCTGCGTCTCTTTTACAAGTGGGAACTGGAGGCCAAGAGGCAGAAATAAAATTACACTTCAATAATACCACATCGTTACATTTTGGACCAGCAAATACAACATCCATAATAATACACCTCAAAGTACCTATGAATAAATACAACAAGTCACCAAAGTCCCTACTTTTTAGTAGCAGGGCAAAATACACAATATACACGATCTGAACCGACATAATAAATATATAGGCATGATTGTCCCACGATTCGATTCAGATTATTGGGGTCACGATTCGATTCTGTCTGGGGTCACGATTCAATTCTGTCTGGGGTCACGATTCAATTCTGTCTGGGGTCACGATTCAATTCTGTCTGGGGTCACGATTCAATTCCGTCTGGGCTCACGATTCAATTCCGTCTGGGCTCACGATTCGATTCTGTCTGGGGTCACGATTCAATTCTGTCTGGGGTCACGATTCAATTCTGTCTGGGGTCACGTTTCAATTCTGTCTGGGCTCACGATTCAATTCTGTCTGGGCTCACGATTCAATTCTGTCTGGGGTCACGATTCAATTCTGTCTGGGGTCACGATTCAATTCTGTCTGGGGTCACGATTCGATTCTGTCTGGGGTCACGATTCGATTCTGTCTGGGGTCACGATTCGATTCTGTCTGGGGTCACGATTCAAATCTGTCTGGGGTCACGATTCGATTCTGTCTGGGGTCACGATTCGATTCTGTCTGGGGTCACGATTCAATTCTGTCTGGGCTCACGATTCAATTCTGTCTGGGGTCACGATTCAATTCTGTCTGGGGTCACGATTCAATTCTGTCTGGGGTCACGATTCAATTCTGTCTGGGGTCACGATTCGATTCTGTCTGGGGTCACGATTCAATTCTGTCTGGGGTCACGATTCGATTCTGTCTGGGGTCACGATTCAATTCTGTCTGGGGTCACGATTCAATTCTGTCTGGGGTCACGATTCGATTCTGTCTGGGGTCACGATTCAATTCTGTCTGGGGTCACGATTCGATTCTGTCTGGGGTCACGATTCAATTCTGTCTGGGGTCACGATTCAATTCTGTCTGGGGTCACGATTCAATTCTGTCTGGGGTCACGATTCAATTCTGTCTGGGGTCACGATTCAATTCTGTCTGGGCTCACGATTCGATTCTGTCTGGGGTCACGATTCAATTCTGTCTGGGGTCACGATTCAATTCTGTCTGGGGTCACGATTCAATTCTGTCTGGGGTCACGATTCGATTCTGTCTGGGGTCACGATTCGATTCTGTCTGGGGTCACGATTCAATTCTGTCTGGGGTCACGATTCGATTCTGTCTGGGGTCACGATTCAATTCTGTCTGGGGTCACGATTCGATTCTGTCTGGGGTCACGATTCAATTCTGTCTGGGGTCACGATTCAATTCTGTCTGGGGTCACGATTCAATTCTGTCTGGGGTCACGATTCAATTCTGTCTGGGGTCACGATTCAATTCTGTCTGGGGTCACGATTCAATTCTGTCTGGGGTCACGATTCGATTCTGTCTGGGGTCACGATTCGATTCTGTCTGGGGTCACGATTCAATTCTGTCTGGGCTCACGATTCAATTCTGTCTGGGGTCACGATTCAATTCTGTCTGGGGTCACGATTCAATTCTGTCTGGGCTCACGATTCAATTCTGTCTGGGGTCACGATTCAATTCTGTCTGGGGTCACGATTCAATTCTGTCTGGGGTCACGATTCAATTCTGTCTGGGGTCACGATTCAATTCTGTCTGGGGTCACGATTCAATTCTGTCTGGGGTCACGATTCAATTCTGTCTGGGGTCACGATTCAATTCTGTCTGGGGTCACGATTCAATTCTGTCTGGGCTCACGATTCAATTCTGTCTGGGCTCACGATTCAATTCTGTCGGGGGTCACGATTCAATTCTGTCTGGAGCTCACGATTCAATTCTGTCTGGGGTCACGATTCAATTCTGTCTGGGCTCACGATTCAATTCTGTCTGGGGTCACGATTCAATTCTGTCTGGGGTCACGATTCAATTCTGTCTGGGGTCACGATTCAATTCTGTCTGGGGTCACGATTCGATTCTGTCTGGGCTCACGATTCAATTCTGTCTGGGCTCACGATTCAATTCTGTCGGGGGTCACGATTCAATTCTGTCTGGAGCTCACGATTCAATTCTGTCTGGGGTCACGATTCAATTCTGTCTGGGGTCACGATTCAATTCTGTCTGGGGTCACGATTCAATTCTGTCTGGGCTCACGATTCAATTCGAAAACTGTCATTTTCAAACAGACATTTTTAGAATCTGATCTCAGGTCAAAATGGGTTAAACCCAATATCTGCAAATCTCTTTTACATTTTTTTTTGTAGTTACTAGTTACTGCTAGGGGAAAATAAACGGGTTGTGTCGGCTGTGGGGATTATTATTGTGGGCTGTGGGGGCTGTTTCCAGTGCAACTCCACAGCAGATTCTCCAAAACAATTAAAGCCAAAGTCAACTTTGACCTGTTTTCAGAGCCCATGGATGGCACTAATGGATGGAAATACCTGCAGTACCCATACAGTAGAATGGTTACAGTATACGGTTGCGTGCACACAGCGTGTAGACTATATAAACACGCCCGTGGGGGGGATCTGCATTCTTGTCGAGCAGAGCATGCACCAATTAACGTACAATAAATATAGGTCTTTTCCACGTGCAGTTGCGATTGATTGGCCTCCGAAGAATTGAATTATGTGGAATTTAATTATGTGGAATACGTTTATGGTAATTTTTAGTGGAATTGTTAGGACATTCTAAAGAGCTGGTGCTCACCAATGACCGAGTTATGCTGGCTGGCAATCTCCCTGTGTGTGTGTGTGTGTGTGTGTGTGTGTGTGTGTGTGTGTGTGTGTGTGTGTGTGTCACTCTCATGTGGAAAAATACACTGATGACAAACCAGAAAGCAAAGCAAAGCAAAGTTCTTTGTTTACCCAGGGAAGTGGACTTGTTTACAGCCAGGCCCTGCTGCTCATAGAACATTTCATAGGGGTAGGGGTTCAATGCCTTGCTCAAGGGCACTTCAGCGGTGGTAATTTTAACGTGCCGGTCCGGGGATTCGAACTGGCGGGACATCCCTAATGGTGACTCAACCTGGCAACCCGATACGGTTTCCCTCGAGATTCTGTCTCACGTTTCTGTGGAAGTTATTTTACAACGATCGATTCGTCATCATTTGTCACTGCAGATCATTTACTGCATTAATTCTCTCAGCAATACAATAAATTAAAATACGAAATTATTAACTTTCCTACATTACTAAATGCATGGTCCAAAGCACCTTCACGGACCACGCAGTGGTCCCACGGACCGCCTGTTGAAAACCCATGATGTTTTTAAGCAGTTAACCTGTGTTTCAACTTGGTAGAAAATGCTATTTTGAATTTATTATTTTAGGATGAGATACTCCTTTAACCCTTTGCACTCCTGTGATTTGTGTGGTTGACGTGTGTGTGTGTGTGTGTGTGTGTGTGTGTGTATGTGTGTGTGTGTGAAATCGTATTGGTCCCATTGTGAGAACAGAATGTCAGGTCTAGGATTACCGTGTGTGTGTGTGTGTGTGTGTGTGTGTGTGTGTGTGTTGATAGTAGCTGGCTGCATGTGACATGTACAGTATGAAGTCACATGTACGGTATGAAGTCACTGCATGGGTTCCCAAAGTAGGGTCCGGGGACCCCTAGGGGTACTTGAGGGAGTTCCAGGGGGTACCTAGCTCAAACCAAATGGACCCTTATGGGTCTGTAACTCAGAGTGTGTACAAATGGATTTGGTTGCATTTGTACACTCTCAGAGTTAAATTAACAGTGGTTTTACAATATAAATGGGGGTACCAGAGATAGAAATGCATATCATATAAGTTAACAGTTAGCATTTGAAATTAAATAAAAATGTTACTTACTTACAAAAATAGCTTATCTACAAACACAAAACGGTCTGGAGTGAGTGTGGAAATAATTATAGTGGCCCTCTGTGAAACTTTGAACGCAGGACTATTCTACACTGGTGGTACTGTATAGTACAGTATAGGCTATTGCTATTTTTATATTAAGTAAGTCATAATGACATCAGAGTAGTTCTCCCGCCGCGCAGCGGTATGAGGGAGGATACAACAGGCTCTGCCCCACTCCCTCCCTTTCAGCTGAAGGCTGGGATAATTAGATGGTGCAGATTGTAACCAAGGGAGGAGTGTGTTACTGCGCTGAGGTAGTTTACACTACACGCCAAGGTCGGCTGATCTGATGTGGCTTTCCCCTTTTCTCATGGGAAAAAACTGATATTGTCTCTGAAACTCACGTGCACACGCACACAGAGAGAGAGACACACACACACACACACACACACACACACACACACACACACACACACAGAGAGAGACACACACACACACACACACACACACACACAGAGAGAGAGACACACACACACACACACACACCCCCACACCATTTAATCCTAATTCACCACAGTCCCATGGATGATGTCATTCACCTGTGGTGTGTAGTAGTGGCACAAAGGCCCCTTTGTACCGCCTCTGCAAACAAACACACGCACGTCGCACACACACACACACACACACACACACACACACACACACACACACACACACACAGAGAGAGAGAGAGAGAGAGTCGCACGCACATTCTTTCCTGTCTGTTGTTCACGTGAGCCCCAGTCAGGGAGCGGGGGGGGGGGGGGGGGGGCAGGGCGATAGTGCACATTTGGTTTCTCTTAGCGGGAGGAGAGGAAGTGGTGCGTTTATCATTCATTATCCGTCTCATTCATTCATGGAGCCGCCGGGCCGCGGTCCTGTCTGTGTGAACCGGGCCAGGCCCGGGAAAACCGGGCCTTTGGCTGAATAGAAGAACAACAACACTGTGATGTTTTGTGTTGTCAAAAAGTGTGCCTCGATCTCTCTCACTCTGGCAAAGCGGAGGCTAACAAGACAAATAAGAGGCATGCCACGCTGGGAGGGAGGCTGACGGACGACCTCTCCCTCTATGGGATCTGATACGGAGGCTGACGGACGACCTCTCCCTCTATGGGATCTGATAAACTATACAGTGGATTTGTCTCATGGGTATTTTAGAGCGCCGCAGTCCCGCCCCCCCCTCGAGACACCCGGAAAAGAAATCCCTGTTCATTTTCCTCCTCATAGACTTTTCAGAAAGTATTTATTTAAAGACGTTTATACGCCGCGGACAAAGACAACTCTTGTCGTGACAAATCATGACAACAAAAACAAAAAATTTCGGGCCAGACAAAGAATTAGAAAGTAGAAAAAAGTCGGCAGGTTACAACACTTTTTTTTGTTGTTTTTCTTTATTTGTTTGGTCCAAAATATTGTGTGTGTTGTCATGATTTGTCACGACAAGAGTTGGCTTCGTACGACGCTTAAAAAGGTCTTTAAATAAATACGTTTTGAAAAGCCTATATGGAGAAAATGAACGGAGAATCATTTCCTGGGCTCGCTCGTCGTTCTGAAAGGGGGAGGGACTGTGACGCTCTATTGACACGAAGGTACAGTGAGCATTTGGAGTGGGTTAATATATACATGGCCTCTTTGGGGACCTGTACAAAAAATTCCTCACGAGTGGAACCAAATGGAACCAAACCAACCCGTAAGGGACGACCGGGTTCCAGGGTGTCCCTGCGGCTAAATGATTGATAGTTAGTTAGTGAGCCAAATGGACTGCGTAACGTCGAGTGTACAAATTGACCCTATATATTTGGATTAATTTGTGCACTCTCAGAGTTAAATTAACCCATTTTGAAATGAGATCAGATTCTATAAATGTTCTTCTACATCCTGACAGTTTTCTGAAAAAGCTCTATGTTTCTATGTCAGTAGTTCTTAATTCTTTCAAAAATAGCAGACCTACAAGCTCATAGCGCGCCACTCGGTGGCGCGCTATGAGCTTGTAGATCTGCTATTTTTCAATAGCTAAAGCATAACATAATGCTAACACCTAAAGGGGTTTCCGCCCACAATGGGTTAACATTGAGGATTGAATGCAGATCCGACTATCACTCATTATGTCTATTTAACATATACATATACTGTATATCTAAGAAACATACAACAACAAAGTGCACCCAAGATTCTTAAGAGATAATTTAGTCTGTTTGCAATTATTATAAAGCACTTAGGGCTGCAGAAATATGTAGATTGAAGGCTCTACAGTCTACACACAGTGACACCCGCCCTACCTCAGGGCAGAGCCAATCCTGGAGGTCAGCATTCCTGTGGACGCCAAACACTAAAAACTGCTCTGCCAAAGATTGAGATATTATCACTTTAGATAGATACCGTAGATAGACAACATTGCTCTCTCATTACGTATATGTTGGCCGTGTGTGTGTGTGTGTGTGTGTGCGTGTGTGTGTGTGTGTGTGTGTGTGCATGCACGTACCACATGGATACACACACACGTCACACACACCACCCACATAGCACCATTCTGCCTCGTGGGTGAAAGCCAGTATCTGCTCTCTTGTGAAGATAAGGGTTCATTCATTGACTCTCTGTGATTATAATAGCACTTTATGTTCTACAGTATAGTAAGGAAGGGCCCCCAAATTAATATATGCATGTATTTGGCTTGTGGACCCCCATCTGAACATATACTTTCTGTCCCTTTAATAGAAACAGACTGCTCTTGTTGTAAAAGTAGCTTATACTGTGATTGTATATGGATTGTATTGTATTGTATTGTATTGTATTGTATTGTATTGTATTGTATTGTATTGTATTGTATTGTATTGTATTGTATTATGGATGTATCATGTACCTATGATTGTTGATAGGATGTTGTGTACTGTTTTTTTGTCTGTTTTTGTCTGCCTTTTAATTTTTTCAACTTTTACTGATGTTGTATTTAAGGTTTGTTTGTCTTGTTTTCTGTTGTCCTTTTTCTTTGGGGTGAAAATTCAATGTGTGTTTACACTTTTATGTCATACTTGTGGGGTTTATTTAAGAGAAGCTGTCAATGCCACCATTTATTATTTGTCAAACTCTTTAGCTATTGAAAAATAGCAGATCTACAAGCTCATAGCGCGCCACCGAGTGGCGCGCTACGAGCTTGTAGGTCTGCTATTTTTGAAAAATCAAAGAACGACTGACATTTTTAGAATCTGATCTCAGGTCAGAATGGGTTAATCAGACCAGTGTGTGTCCAGTGGAAACCTCGTATGAATCTGATCTCAGGTCAGAATGGGTTAAATAATGCTTCTGGGGAAAAAAAACAATAAACAAAGTTATATTTAAAAAAAAAAGAAACAGACTGCTCAATGTATGGTCAGAGATAAAGAAGATAATAAGACTAGTGTTGTGCTGTACCTGAGTGATTTGTCACAGGATAAAACGCAGAGAGAAGATATGTATACCTGGTCAAAGTATTATATTGGCAGCTAGTAAAAAAAAAAGCAATTACAAGCCTATGGTTTACAAACCAGAACCTCCCGTTTGTGAGCAGTGGCTGAGCATTATTGTGGAGGAGATATTTGTAATGGAGAAACTATAACTCATGCATTATTGTGCCAGAGTTTTTCTTTATTAGTTTTTCTGTGTCTATGGGGTTAACATTATACTCCAATAGATAGACCCCCCCCCAGGCGTGGTTATACATTATAATGTGCAAATATGTCTTCCCTGTGTATTTGTGGTTTTTTTTCCTGGAACCTGAAAGCCTTTGAGTCAAAAGGCCCAATCGAAATACACCACCTTAGGTTAGTGACTAACATCAGCCCCTCTACTTATTATCATACAACAACAGCTGTGGGCGAGGCTTAAATTCAGGTGAAAACCAGGTATGGGCCACTTAATGAACTGGTGGTTGTGGCCACATAAATAAACATTTTTAATGAACTGGTGGTTGTGTGGCCACATAAATAAAACATTTTTAAAAACACGAATCTTGAAATGGGGGGTCCCTACATGCCCTGGGCACAAAATATCTTCAGTCGGGGTATACCCGCGGACAAATACATATTATAATCTTATTTGGGGGGCGGTCCAATTGCCATGAAAATATTTATGAACCACTGGTTTAACTTTAAACAACATTGTGAAACACATGAGGCCCAAATAAGCAACTATACACAACTAAAAAAAAATGCAACCCGTAACTATTTATAAGCAACTTTACAGAAAAAACAAAGCCCAAAGTCACATATAATAAGCAGACACTGACGGATACCCCTCTCCTCTCATGTGTTCCTCCTCCTCAGTGGTGGAAGTACATTTACTTTTTTTAACATTTTACAATTTTGAGGTATTTGTACTTGAAATAGGACATTCTGCACAAGTACTGAGTACTTTTTTTAAAAGTACATTTGGAAGCCAATATTTTTGTACTTTTACTGCATGTATACATTTTGAATTCCGGACATTTACTTTAAATAGGCCTATTTCTACATTGCAGTATTGCTACTTAACCCATTTAGGCCTGAAAGAAAGTCTTCTAAATCCTGACAGTTTTCTGAAATACATATGTTTCTAGGCCTACTGTATATATATATATATCACTCAATATTTCATGCCAAGGACCCCAAAAATGATCTGTAATTGGCCTCCGAGACCCCCCCCCCATCTGAAAATATGTTGTTCCATGCAGGGACCCTCCAGAAGCAAAGATTTGAGTTAAAAAAAAACGTTCGTTCTGAAAAAAAAAAAATACATTCCAAATTTGAGGCACATTTTCACGATTTTTTCAAAAATAGCAGACCTACTACAGGCTTGTAGATGTGCTATTTTTCAATAGCTAAAGTATCAGAATCATAAAACACGGGACGTGATGTTAAGACTGTCCATTGTGCCAATAGATGGTGTGGGCTCACATGAGATTGCCTTGATGTTATAAGAGTGGCATTGGGAGGTGTATTTCAACTAGGGTATGATGTCAATTCCGGGACACATCCTCCTCAGTAGTGTGCCTTTGAATCAGCGGGTGTTTGGGCCTTCCAACACTATATACACCCTCATCAAAGGTGGCCAGCTAAAGGGTGATCAAGCCTTAGCTTGTGTCCCATGCCCAATCATTGAGATTTGCCTCCCACGAGACTACTAACATAATGCACCAAACACCAAAAGGGGTTCCCGCCCAACATGTGAGTACTTCTTTCCACCCCTCCTCCTCCTCCTCCTGCTCACATGCGGAGCCAGAAAAGGGTTTTTCTGTTCAGCCCAGAGGCATGAGCTCATGTAAACGGCAGCTTCCATTACGCTCTGTGTATTACCCTCCATGGAGACTGACGGAGCGCCAACACAAACACTGATAACTCACTCTGCACGGGAACCACCTGTGTTATATGCTTTAGCTATTGAAAAATAGCAGATCTACAAGCTCGTAGCGCTCCACCGAGTGGCGCGCTACGAGCTCGTAGGTCTGCTATTTTTGAAAAATCGTGAAAATGCGGCACAAATCTTTGAATATATATTCTTTCAGAAAGGAGATATGGTGTATACCAGCATACAATAAGGTCAGACTAAAGAGGTCCTTTGTCCACCAGTCGACCTTGAGGCTTAATCAGGAGTTGTAGTAGAAGCCACGGGGTAATCTAAGCGGTGGATACTGCTCTTGTCTTCATGTCTTTATGGATGTAAATTGTCTTGTTGTTTGTGTTTATGTCAAATGTGTGTATATGTGTTCTGCATATACTTGGCTGCTGGGTCGCAAGACGAATGTCAGTGTGAACTGACAATAAAGTACTGTATCATATCATAATCATATCAGAAGACTTTTTTCAGGTCTAAATGAGATAAAGCAGGACCACCCTCTCATGTGAGAACTCGGTGCTTTACCCCCCGTGTTGACTTCCTCCACCAAAACCATGAGGGGAAAGAAATCGTCAACTGACTTTGTTATAGTAGACTAAAATAGTAACTAAATATATTTAACATTTTAGCAAAAAATAAAAACTAGACTATAGTATTTGTAGATGTAGTTCAGGGATGGGCAACCTTGACGATGGCGAGGGCCAATATATTTCCACACTCACTCCAGAGGGGCCACAGTGCATATTACTGTCGTAGCAAAAATAGACGATCTACAGTACAAGCTTATAGATCAGCTATTTTTGTTATATTTGAAGTGAAAACCAGAACATTTTTTGGCTATTTTTCAATTGGAATCCTGAAAAGTAACCTTTTTATTTAATTTCAAATGCATTTAGGTATAGGCTACTTATGTTAACTTTATGAACTGTTAACATAACTACATTGGACATTTTAATAATAGTCATTAAGTAGGCTACTAGTCATTTAATACTAGTCATGAAGTAATTAAAGTGGGTTTGGAATTGTAACAGTTTAAATCAGTACTATATCAGTATTATGATATTAACATGTGGGCCGCATTAAGTGAAGGTGGGGGGCGCATGTGGCCCCCGGGCCGCCAGTTTCCCACCCCTGATGTAGTTAGTTACTTCATGGGCCAAAGTATATGTACTCTCACTCCGTCACAGAGGAGTTTTAACGGTCCACACGCTGCCTGAGCGCTGCAGTCCCGCGCTCAACACACTCTCCCTCTCTTTTGATCAATGTGATCTCTCATTCATGGTTTGTTTTTGTTTTTTTCTGCTGAATGGACCTTGTGCCCTTGAAAAGCCCTGTGTCCGGTTTGTGACAGGAGGTGGGGTGGGTAGGGGGGGGGGGGTATAGGGGGTAAATGCATTGTTTGTCTTGTCCAGGGGTATCAATGTGTTCGTTCGTTCGTACACAGATGGATGTTGTCTGTGGCGAGACTTGTCCACGTGTCATGGCTATTTTGGGTTCTATTTTTTTTGGGTAACAAACTTTCCAGTGAACAAATGGCATCAAAAGAATCTCCTTCTCGTATCAACAACAGAAAAAATCTGAAGACTGTATAGCGGAGGGCTCGTCCAGTGTAATTTTGACTATGCTTGCACATGGTACAGTACAGTACAGTACACATGGTACAGTACAGTACAGTACAGTACAGTACACATGGTACAGTTGCATCGCAGAGCCACTGCAGACTAAACTGCGGAACTCCCAAAATAAGCTTGTGAGATTTGCTTCTCAACTTGAATGCCAGGTCTCAACTCACCCCAGAGGTCTCAGCTCACCCCAGAGGTCTCAGCTCACCCCAGAGGTCTCAGCTCACCCCAGAGGTCTCAGCTCACCCCAGACCACTTCATAAGGCTAGATGGATCAGGTCTCACCCCAGACCACTTCCGCTCACCCCAGACCACTTCATAAGGCTATAGATGGATCAAGGTGGAAGATACTCAAGATACTCAAAGCACAGTTAGTTCCCAAGTACATGTCAAACTATATTTGAGAGAGTTTGGGATGTGTACTTCATCAGAGGTCCTCTGACCTCTTCCCAAGTTCAAGTAACTTATTTAAGATCAAGTAGTTAGAACGTCAATTTATTCTACTACGCAGCCACAGCACAGCTCTCAATTATTTAAATCCCAAACATGTTATTATAAACTTGAACCATGCTGTATACAGCCAGCATTTCCACATTTCCAGTAGGATACTACACTGGTAACATAATTATAACTCATTCTCAGAGTCTAATTACACTGAGGATTAATTAATGTTACAGCATCCCAGAGATAAAATATTGTATCAAATGGGGTCTGAGGCATAATACTGGACATCCTTAACAGAATTATAATCACTGCTTCGGCCCATTATAGCCTCTCGTGTTCCTTTACGGAAACTATGTGGTTTTGGAGTGGACGTGCGGTTTCTGTTTTATTTGCCTCCGGCCGTGCTGTGTTTGAACAGCAGATAGCCTACTTGTGAATTCACAGAAGTCACAGAAGCAGACACGGTGTCTCGCCTTACAGGTACAGAGAGGTCACACAATGCTCTTTAAAACAAACAGGTTGGAATCTAGTGTTTAAATAAAGGTTTCCACTACGCCAGGTAGGGTGAAACTGAACTGGGCTTATCCTCCGAGAGTCTCTCAAAAACCTCTTATCTCACTGTGCTAAAGGCCAACAGGTTTCACATCAGGAGAGTCAACACAGTATAGAGAGTACCGGTATGCGCGTGACAACATCATCATCATACCAGGAAGTTATGCACACTATGCAGGAATGCCTAATGAGTGGCAAAAAACTACTTTTCTGGCCTCGACAGCCCCAGACATCCAAACAGAAAAGTCCTGTCTGATTGCATTAAACAACGTTAAACAATGTTAAACTCACTTTGCATGTTGCTTTGCCACTCGATGTGCCATTCACTTTAAGCATGCGCATGCATACCTTCTATTGCCTAAGGGCCGATTCATACTCCTATTTTAGAGCCGAATAAAAGACGGTTCGGCTCTGTAGAGCATACAATGTGACGTCATTTGGCTCTGTAGAGCCTACAATGTGACGTCATTTGGTTCGGGGGGTACCGTCCTAAAGTCATCTCTTCTGTGCTACTGAAAATGTCTGACGAGCCGAAATCATTTCGGCACTACAGCGCCGAAACAGCGGTAAAATAGGAGTATGAATCGGCCCTAAGACACACGCAAGACACACCTGTGTCCTGTGTCTTCTGTGTGTCATCATGGCCGCCTCAATGCATTTCCAATGGGAGTCACATGCCACTACTGTTGGAGCAGCCATACAGTAAACTACACAGGTTCATCCCAATGTTCTGGGGCATCTTTGTATAATGTTAGTGTTTAGTAAAAAGCAGGTAAAAGAGTAACGTTTGAGGCAGACTAAACATCAGTCACTTTTCCATTCACTGCAGTAGAAGGAGGTGCGAGGAAAACGCAGATGTGTCGTCTCCGCCTACAGGAAATACGTATAGGCTGCGACCATGAGACCCGTTACGGAATCGGTCCGTAGGAACGAGTACACAGCACCTTGGCCTTGTGTGAGCCAACGGTCCGCCCACAGATGCCAACCATGCCAGTCTGCCAACCACATGAAGATGTTAAAATGGTGTAGCATTGACGTCGTAGCTGCACTGAGAATGGTGTGGTGGTGAATTGTTTTGTTGTGTTGATCAAGGCTAAAATGTTCCACATGTGTACTCTTTGTTCCCGTGCGGTGTCATTGTTTCATAAGCCTGCAGTTCCCTTTGGGACTAACAACAAACAACCGTCAAATAGATGGTTTTTAAAACCAGTTAAAACCAGTTAATTGTCTCATAACTCCCAAAAGGGTTTTGGAACGGTACATTTTGGTCAATTTGGGTTTCTGTTATACCTTTGAAGCATAAGGCTGAAGTATTTGCAGCTTTCAACGAACCACGAAAATCCGGTTAGAAAAATGGTTCGATGGTTTTGTTATGATGAGACGAGCCAATGAGAAACCACAGTGCAGAGCAAGTTGTAGTCCAAACAAACCCACTTGCATTATTGGGCTCAATTTCCCAGAAGCCCTAGCAGCAGCCCCAGATGATGACTTTGATTTCCCGGGTTTCGTCGTCATAACGCGACGGCCTCGTCATCAGGTCCCGGATAAATCCGCTTTAATTATTTTAAAACGGCGAATTATAAACGCATTAAACAAAATGTCGGGTGTAGCGTTTTTACGTGCGGTGGAACACTGGATTAAACAATTAGCGTTTAACCCATTCTGACCGGGCACCCATTTTGGTGTTAGCATCATGTTATGCTTTAGCTATTGAAAAATAGCAGATCTACAAGCTCATATCGCGCCACCGAGTGGCGCGATACGAGCTTGTAGGTCTGCTATTTTTGAAAAATTCGAAGAACGACTGACATTTTTAGAATCTGATCTCAGGTCAGAATGGGTTAATCAGACCAGTGTGTGTCCAGTGGAAACCTCGTATGAATCTGATCTCAGGTCAGAATGGGTTAACCCTCAAACTGTTTTAACTGGTGGCGAAAGCAAACTTATGCACTTTACGTTACATTGTCACGGTCAGGAGAAAAGAAGCAGCTGGTGAATATCAGTGTTGTTTTTGGCAGCAAATTTAGATTTTAGTTTTAGTCGTAGTCCCTTGAATAGTTTTCATTTAGTTTTAGTCACAGTTTTAGTCACCTGGAATGTTTTAGTGTTAAGTCTAGTTTTAGTCGACTAAACTAAACTAAATGCCATAAGATTTTAGTCGACTAAATCTACAGTTGATTTAGTCGACTGAAAATGTATTTTGGCGGGCCTTGATGCCGTCGTAATGACTGATTTTACACTTGCTGAAAATAGCCGATAGCCGGGGAGAGAAAATAGCAGATCTACAAGCACACAACGCGTCGCGCTGCGATGCGTTGTGAGCTTGTAGATCTGCTATTTTCAGCATGCAACCAAGTGTAAAATGACTTATACTGAATATCTTGTCTACTAGTTCCTTTCTAACATTTTAGTCTACCGGTAGTTTTTATCTGTTGATGAAATTGTCAGTATATTTAGTCTTAGTTTTAGTCATCATAGCTTAGTTTTCATTTAGTTTCCATTTAGTTTTCGTCAGTGAAAAAAGGTAGTCGACGAACATTTTTCGTCTTAGTTTTAGTCGACGAAAACAACACTGCTGGTGATGTGTACTGGAGATGGAAAAACTAAGAAAAGTTTAATACCTTCATTAACTGTAAGCGGTATCATACCTGTATCAATCAAACTGAAACAATGGCCATGCAATCACAGCAGGTTGAAATAATATAAAAAAATATTACTGGCATTTGAAGAGGGAGCCATACAAAGGGTGCCATGTTCTCTGAGAACTATACATTTCTGCAAAAATATTTACTTACTTATAGAGAAAAACTATGCATGCATTTTGTGTCTGTGCAATGCGTGCATGTGTGTGTGTGTGTGTGTGTGTGTGTGTGTGTGTGTGTGTGTGTGTGTGTGTGTGTGAGAGAGAGTGAGTGAGTGTTGTTTGGACTACTTCGAAACGATATTCGCGCAGAGGGTATATTTACAATACAGTAGCCAGAGAGACCGCTGTGATAATTCCTGGCTAAGAAGCCAGTTTGTTTTTAGGCATGGGGGTCCATGGCAAGGCTTGCTTTTGTCAGAAGCCCTCCGTGCTTTTGAAATGAAAAGTCCAGCCGAAGCCCCCTCTTATGAAGCCACATTCCTGTCTAATCCAGAGGAGATCCACACAGCCTCTCCTGATTCCCCCCGCAGGGCAGAGCAGAGCGGGGGAGAACAAATAGAGGAGGAGGGGAGGGACTATTTTTGAGTCATTCGTCAGCGCTGTGTGTGTGTGTGTGTGTGTGTGTGTGTGTGTGTGTGTGTGTGTGTGTGTGTGTGTGTGTGTGTGTGTGCTCCATGTGACCATGCATGCACTTGGATTACAAACTGAGATTTGGACCCGTTTCAATCAAGATACCGTACATATCAACACTCGTGTGATAAATTATGTCTTATATATATATTATATATATATATATATAAGCCCCCGAGCTGAATTAAAACAGTTGCACTGTGTTCTAGAAAAGCCGATTTGTCTCTGTCTGCATATGACGTAAAATTCTCCTTTCATTGTCGATGGTATTTAATTTACTTTGTCTGAACAAGCCGACTTGTTCAGACACACATATACTGTATGACATAATTTATGTGACACGTGTTAGGAGGCGAAAAGCTGTATATACAGTATACTGTAGCCCCTCAAAAATAGCTGAAAATAGCCAATATATAAGCTTACAGTTGTGAACTTGTTGTGGCTCGGCTATACTGTATATATATTTTTGAAAGATTTCAACATTTTGCTAAATGTTTTGGAAACCAATTGGCCTAGACAGCAGTAGAATTGCATTTTATGTAGTCATAGCACTTTATAGTACACATGTATAATCTATAATATATAATATATAATATAGTATAGTATGTATAGTTGACACATAGATACTCCACTGTTACGTTCTTAGTTTATAAATGATTCATGATAACTACTATTTATATATGTGATGTATGACATGCTTTTGTTGTTGCTTAACCCATTCTGGGCGGGAACCCATATTGGTATCTTACCCCCTCAGGCCGGGCACCCATATTTGGGTTCTGTACAGTATGTACAGTATTCAAAAATGTAATTTTTTGATGCTGCTATATAAATATTTGAAGTTTTTCAGAAACCTTAGGTCAGGATTTAGAGGCGTTTTTAGAATCGGCCTTAGGCCTAAATGTAAGTCGCTCTGGATCAAGAGCGTCTGCTAAATGCCTAAATTGTAAATTGTACACAACATTTGACATGTCGTCAAATGGCCTTTGCAGTAGGCTCAAACATACTGCAAGTTATGCTTGCATGCACACGGTGCTACAGTATACTGTACATGTGATGAACACAACTAAAAATATATTCCAAGCACTGCATAACAAGCATATCGTAGCGCCGACCGTGCGTGCAAAGCATATAACGTGCAGCGAGAGAGCCTCAGCCATGTTTAAATGAACGCTCACCGGCAGTAACAAAGTAACAAAGTAACAAAGTCAGGGACCAGATGTAGGAGTTCAAACCCCAGGAATGAGTCACTGTATTAAAGCCACTTGAACGTCTGACAGGCTACTACACAGTAAAATCCTCAGTGTTAATAATGTCTCCATTGGTAACTCTGGCAACTATACAAAAGGATATGAATGGACTCTGAGGATTCTGCTAGGAGGCCAAAGAGAGAAGAGAACGCCAGTGAACCACAGAGTACACAGGCCCTATAATCAAAGAGAACGCCTAATGGCCGACCAGACACAAGATACTCCTCTCCTTTTATCATCATGCCTCTCTCATTCTTTCCGTCTCAAAACCTTCTGCCTAAAAATGATACTTCCCTCCCTCCCCCCCCCCCTCTGTCCGCCGGTGACGTTTACAAAGAAAGAACCTGCCTTTGATGTTCCAGTTAACCCATTTTGAGCGGGAACCCCCTTTTGGTGTTAGCATTATGTTATGCTTTAGCTATTGAAAAAATAGCAGACCTACAAGCTCATAGCGCGCCACTGCTATATTTTTTGAAAAATCGTGAAATGTGACACAAATTTGAATATATTCTTTCAGAGCGAATGTTGGAACTACATATTTTCAGATGGGGGTCGGCAGCCAATTTCAGAACATTTCTGGGGTTCCTTGACATGAAATAATTTGAGAACCTGCACTAATATAGAATCATAGGGTTTTTCAGAAAACTGTCATGATTTAGATTAAGACCTTTTGTAGAATCAGTCTCGGTCGAAATGGGTTAAAGTGGGTCAGAAGTTGACGTGGAGAGAGAGAGAGAGAGAGAGAGAGAGAGAGAGAGAGGAGATGAGAGAGAAGAGAGAGAGAGAGGAGAGAGAGAGAGAGAGGACTGATGGATGACACAGGGGCGTGCGAAGGCGAGGGAAGAAGGGAAATTAGATGGAAGGAGGAGGTTATGTATGAGAAATATATATATATGTATATGAGAAAGATAGAAGGATGGCATTGGTGGAAAAAGTACTCACATTTTTTTTACCTTAAGTAAAATTATACCCAATGCTGCAATGTAGAACTACTACTGTATGTTACAAGTAAAAGTCCAGTATTCAAAATGTACTGGTATATAAAGGTACGAAGGTATTTGTATAAATATACACATTCTGCATGAGAATGTCCCCATTTCATGTTTTCAAAATGTCAAAAAAAATCTTTTGAAAATAGCAGATCTACAAGCTCGCATACCGAGTTGTAGAACGGACTATTTTTTTAAAATGGCTGAAATGTATATTAGGGTTGAAGTTTATATTATAATCAAAATCTATACATAATCGTAACTATAGAAACGGAGTTTTTTACTGCTGTAATGTGACCCCCCCACACGCACGCCACTACGACACTGTGAGTCTTCTCTCTGTTCAGTTCATCTAAAACAGGCCGTCTTGTCACCAGCGTGCAAACGGGCCATGACAGTCAAACATAGAACCGCCACCCAGGTCGCTGCAGCCTCTTAATAAAACCCGGCTCCTGGGGGTCCCGTCCCCCCGTCCCCCCGTCCCCCCCGTCCCCCCCGTCCCCCTGCACTCATCCATTTGGAAGCCAAATGGATCGGGTTATAAACAGAGCGTGCAAAGAGAGATATGGGGCTTCTTTCTAAAAGCTGTTTAACCCATTTTAGGCGGGGACCCCTTGTAGTGTTTGTTTTAAGCATTATGTTATACTTTAGCTATTGAAAAATAGCAGATCTACAAGCTCATAGCGCGCCACTCGGTGGCGCGCTATGAGCTTGTAGATCTGCTATTTTTGAAAAGTCGTGACAATGTGCAGGTGCAAATCTTTGAATATATATTATTTCAGAGTGAACGTTTTTAACTCAAATCTTTGCTTCCCTGGAACAACATATTTTCAGATGGGTGGCCAATTTCATATATTCTTTGGGGAACCTTGACATGAAATATTGAGCAACCACTGATACAGAAACATAGGGGTTTTTCAGAAAACTGTCTGACTGATTTAGGAGACATTTTGTAGAATCGGTCTCGGTCGAAATGGGTTAATGCACTCATGCTCACGTGAAGGGCCTGCAGAGCAGACAGTGCTCACGTGAAGGGCCTGCAGACAGTGCTGCAGACAGTGGGCCTGCAGACCACCACCACCACCACCACCTGGCGCAAACATGGCCGCTTGTATAGGCCGCCACATTCCGGCGCCCTCTTATCACATGGTTGGGTTTCACGGGCCGCAGAATTCTGCATACCGGGCACAGCGAGAGGTCCATCCCGATATTATGGGCTCCCTGTTGGCCCTGCTGAACTTTTAACCCACTGTGGCCCGGGAACCCCTTTTGGTGTTTTAAACTTAAAGCTATTGAAAAATAGCAGACCTACAAGCTCATAGCGTGCCACCGAGTGGCGCGCTATGAGCTTGTAGGTCTGCTATTTTAAGTGGTGAAAATGTGGCGCAAATCTTTGAATATATATTCTTTCACATGCAGCGAACGTTTTAACTCAAATCTTTGCTTCTGGGGAAGTCCCTGGAACAACATATTTTCTGTGATCGGTGTCTGTTCTCAAAACTTAAAAATGTCCTTCTGTAAGACGGCAACATACTGAATTATTAACAGAACTCTTATCTGTGTCATGCAGAAAGTGCATGCTTGTGACATGCATGCATATAAGACGCATGTCATGCAAAGGCGGCCAATTACACATCATTTTTGGGGGTCCTTGACATGAAATATTGAGCACCACTGATACAGAAAACATGAGGTATTTCAGAAAACTGTCAGAATTCTTTTTTTTATTTTGACGTCAGGCCTAAATGGGTTAACCCACTTCTCTATGCTAACGTAGCGGTGGTTATATCTGCGTCACTCTCCTTTAAATTTCTCCGCGATGCAAGAAAATTGCAGCGTGGCCCGAAATGGTTACACGCAAAAACGCTCATTTTCCTCGACGCACTAATTCTCCCAGCTTAGTTATTGCTCTGCGGTGGGTGAGATCCCTTTACATGGAGGAGAGTTGCCAAATGTTCGAAAGTAGTTCCAAACGCCGGAGCTTTAGGAAAAGCTTCTCTCAGCGTTTTCTCACTAAGCCTTAACTCATTCTGAACGGGAACCCATTTTGGTGTTAGCATCATGTCATGCTTTAGCTATTGAAAAATAGCAGATCTACAAGCTCATAGCGCGCCACCGAGTGGCGCGCTACGAGCTTGTAGGTCTGCTATTTTTGAAAAATCGAAGAACGACTGACATTTTTAGAATCTGATCTCAGGTCAGAATGGGTTAATCAGACCAGCGTGTGTCCAGTGGAAACCTCGTATGAATCTGATCTCAGGTCAGAACGGGTTAAAAAAAAGGGGTAAAAAAAAAGAAAAGAAAGGAAAAACTCTCTCTCTGGCTTTTCTGAGCCTGGAGGAGAGCTGCTGTTGAATAACCTTTAAACTCCCCCATCAAAGACCGGCTTTCTGACCACAACACGCTCTCTATGTCTCTCTCTCTCTCTCTCTCTCCCTCTCTCTCTCTCTGTGTGTCTGTCGGAGCATGTGATCAGGAAACCTTTGATGGGGGGGGGGGGGGGGGGGTGACCTTTTTTTAAACGAGAGTTGAAGGGCTATTTCTGAAAGTCATCATCGCTGAGGATCAGTTAGCACTTCATCTAAAAAGGTTCGGGAGCGCACACGGCACGGGGTGGTCGTGTGTGCGTTCCCCCTCCCTCCCCTACGCGTGTTTCCTGGGGAAGTGCTGAAGTCAGAAAAGTGTGGCGGAGCAGATCTTCTGGGCCCTTTCCCCCTCTCTCTGGCCCAGCCAAACCCAGAAGGAGCCGGTCGGGTCTTCTCAGGTTCCACAAGTTCCAGACATGATCTGCTGAGGTGTCTTTCCTTCCACTCCGCACCCCTCTGCTCTGTCTGTCTGTGTGTCTTTTCTGATTACTATATCTGCCAGTTTCTTTATTTCACTTGTATTCCACAATATGTTCAATTCAACTGCACCCCTACTGATTTCCCCCTCCTCCCTAACGCATGTTTCCTGGAGGGGAAATGCTGAAGTCAGAAAAAGTGTGGCGGAGCAGATAGATCTTCTGCTAGGCCTTTTTTCCCCCTCTCTATCTGGCAACACGTTCGTTCGGCCCGGATCTGACTGCAGGCCAGCCAAACCCAGAAGGAGCCGGTCTTCGGGTCAGGTCTTCTCAGGTTCCACAAGTTCCAGACATGGACGTCTGGATGCTGAGGTGTCATTCCTCCACTCCGCACCCCTCTGCTCTGTCTGTCTGTGTGTCTTTAAAATCACTTCCCCCCATCTTTTCCGATTACTATATCTGCCAGTTTCTTTATCACATTTTGCGCGGGAACCCCTTTTGGTTGTTAGCATTATGTTATGCTTTAGCTATTGAAAAATAGCAGATCTACAAGCTCATAGCGCGCCACCAAGTGGCGCGCTACGAGCTTGTAGGTCTGCTATTTTTGAAAAAAATCGAAGAACGACTGACATAGAAACATCAGCTTTTTCAGAAAACTGTCAGGAATCTAGAAGACATTTTTAAGAATCTGATCTCAGGTCAAAATGGATTAATTCACTTGTGTATATTCCACAATATGTTCAATTCAACTGCATCACCCCCTACTGATTTTCCCCCTTCTGTTTCTTTCCTTCTCCTGTGAGCCCCCCATGCATTCACATTGTCCTGGAAATAGCCTACATTTGGCAGACCGATGTGTTGAGTCTTTGTCTATAAAGTCTCGCTGCCAAAAAACTTCCCATCTGTAAAACCGCTGCCGGCGTCTGTCGAGGGCCAACCCCCTTTCAAAGTATATATACTCTCTCTCTTTCAACCTCCCTCGCTCCTCGCTGCATACATATATCTCTCCCCCTCTCTCCCCGGCCTGGTCTCGTCCTCGCTATGCACAAAGTGGTTAGCCGTTCTGACACATCGTGTGCAGGTGTGTGTGTGTGTGTGTGTGTGTGTGTGTGTGTGTGTGTGTCTATACAGCGTATATATTGGCGGCGTGTTTACACAGCCATAACCAGACCGTATATATACACACTCTGAAGGCCTGCAGTCTGCTGCCCTCTCTCTGCCTCGCTCTCTCTGTGTCTCTCATTATTGAAAAGCAGCAGCCTGTCTGTTGCACTGATGTTTGCCAGAGACCTCTGTGTTGTTTTGGTTTGCTTTCTTTTTGTGTGTGCGTGCGTGGCGTGCGTTGCGTGCACGTTGCGTGCGTGCATTGCGTGCATGCGTGCTGTGCGCGCCTGCGTTCGTTCGTTCGTTGCGTGCATGCGTGCATACCGTACGTGCGTGCGCGCATAACTCCTGTCATGTTTGAACGTTGTAACCTGACCGGCCTGGCGTCTCGTTGTCGTGTGTTGTATGTTTGTCTCCGTCACGTGCTCAGGCGTGCAGCAGAGCAACAGAGTATTTTCCCCTTTGCCAGCAGGATGCCTGCCCTGCGCAAAAAAAACTATCTACAATCGGGAGCAGGATGGACGTTTGTTTGGGGGGTGGTCTTTGTCTCTGCAGGCCGGCCCTCTGCAGTCAGTGACCTCACCTCTGCGTCCTGACCTGCTAACCTAGTGGCTTCCATCCATACTATGCTACTCCCTAAACTCATATAACCCACCCTGCCTTCATCCCTCACACATGTGGGTCCTTTGTTCACTCATCAGGGGGTCACGGCCCCTCGTTTTCTACTTCAACGCGTGTGTGTGTGTATATTCCACAGGGTAGGCAGGCTTCATTTAGCTCAGGGTGTTAGAGGGGGTATTACAGGTTGTTGCCCTACATTTAGCTCATGGTGTTAGAGGGGGTATTACAGGTTGTTGCCCTACATTTAAGCCATTTTGGACTGAGGTTGATAAAAATAAAAAAAGGCTTCTAATCCTAACATTTTTCTGAAAAACCTATGTTTCTATGTGTCCGTGGTGCTCAACCTTTTTCATGTCAAGGACCCCCAGAATTATCTCTATTATTGGGCCACCCATCTCAAATATGTAGTTCCAGGGACCCCCCCCAAAAAAGCCAATATTTTAGTTAAAAATGTTCGCTCTCAAATATATATATATTCAAAGATTTGCACCACATTTTTTACGACTTTTCAAAAATAGCCAACAAGCTACGAGCTTGTAGATCTGCTATTTTTCAATATAGCTAAAGCATGACATAATGCTATATAAACACTCATGGAGGTTGGGGTGTATTACAGGTTGTTGTCCCAGTTTTATCTCGACACACGCTCGCTCGCCGCTCGCTCGCCCCCCCCCCCCCCCCCCTCACCTTTCTTTGACACCGTGATTCACAGGGCTGTAATAACGGGGCAATTAGCTGGTGATTTCACCTTAACACGAAGCGCTGTGATCTGCCATAACAGGACCGCGGAGGAGATGATAATGGCAGGGCAGGGAGAAAAAACGTTTGTTTGCTTTTTCTGTGAGCTGTGCTGGTGATTTAAAAGTATAATTATCTGTCATGAGATAATGTCATGTACTTGGGGAATGGGGATGGGAATTTTTCTCTCTCTGCGTGTGTCAGCGTCATTTAACCCCTTTAGGCCTGACTGTCGGCATTTAAAAAAAATTCTTTTCTGAAATACCTCATGTTTCTGTATCAGTGGTGCTCAATATTTCATGTCAAGGACCCCAAAAATGATGTGTAATTACAAATTTCCCTGCTGACCCCACATCTGAAAATATCTTGTTCCAGGGACCCCACCAGAAGCAAAGATTTTAGTTAAAAAGTAAAAAAAAGTTCGCTCTGAAATTCACAGATTTGTGCCACATTTTCACGATTTTTCAAAAATAGCAGACCTTGTAAATAGCAGAAGCTCGTAGCACGCCACTCGGTGGCGTGCTTTGAGCTTGCAGATCTGCCATTTTTCAATAGCTAAATTATAACATAATGCTTAAAACACTACAAGGGGTGTTTGGAGCACAAACACCCGCCCAGAATGGGTTAAGGACATGGTGTATTTGGAGTATTATTCATGTGGAAAGGTTGTACGAATGTGTGTGTGCCAAATATGGCGAAGATGCGGTTACTTAAGTTGTACCCCTGAAGGGTGAGTGTGGGGATTTGTCTGGGATTTGCATGATTGCTACTCTGTACAGCACCTTGTATAAATATCTGTGTCCTCGTATTGTAATCTCTTTATGTGGACATAAATAAATTGATTAAAATACCGATTACCAAATGTATAACTCACTCAAGAATGCAAGAGGGCTTTTAAGGCATAGAGGGATTATAAGGTTAGAGGTTAAGGAACAGAATGTAGTCTCAGTTGAAACCAGTCGAACATCCTCACAAGGAATGCGTGTGTGTGTGCGTGTGTGCGCGTGCGTGCGTGTGTGTGTGTGTGTGTGTGTGGTAGTGTACCTGCGATTTGAGTAATGACTTGGCAGGCGTAAAGTGCAGCTCCATCAGATAAGACAGAGATGCATTTCTCCTCCTCCTCCTCCATTTCTCCTCCTCGGGGCCTCTCCTGTTCTCACCCTCTGTTCTGTCCTTCTCCCCTCCTATTGGTGGACGCTCGTAAGCCTCTGTTCTCCTTCTCCCCTCCTATTGGTGGACGCTCGTATACACCTATAAGCAGAGAGAGCTCAGCGTTCATTGCTATGAAACGCCACCCTTTGTGAGGATGTGGAACAAGGTATAGCCAGAGGTATTGTTACTGTTATTAAGGTATAGCCAGAGGTACCATTTGTCTGTTATTGGCTAGATAAGCGACCCACAAAAAGAAAACAATAGCCTCCTTCAGGGAAAAAAGGCGGGAGAGCAGAGGAAGACATTGGAGGGTCAGAGGTCACGGAGCCTGGTCACCTGACCCTCTTGTCCTCATAGGACAAGAGGGTCAGGTGTAACTCACTGTCAGTGGTGCAAAACGTACACACACATTTTTGAGTGGTGCAACCACTCCAAGGAACAGCAATATCCGTGTTCATGTGACTACCATTATGTGACGTTAATGAGCACCAGTATGACTATGAGTACCAGTAGGGCGCTGTTGTGCCAGAAACAGAGAGAGGGAGAGACAGTGCTGCACTGTTGCCTGCTAATGAGAGAGAGAGAGAGAGAGAGAAGAGAGAGAGAGAGAGGAGGGGGGAGAGAGGGGGGGGGGGGGGGGGAGAGAGGGGGGAGTTGCACAACTCAGTTCACACAGGTGTGGTTTTTTACTTAAAGATGGAGTGCCACGATCTTTGCATTTTTTTTCCAGTTTGTCACGTGTCTATGAGGTGACAGTACTTCATTAGACACCCTGGAGTTGTTTTTTATGTGCAACGGTGTATTCACTTTGTATTTACGGTATCTTCCTGGAGGCTGAACCCTTGACAGTCAAACCAAGCCAATGAAATAAACAGTAATATAGTGAGTGACATCATGGAAGACCATGGTACAGTGATCATATGTTTGTGAATCTCTCTCTCTCTCTCTCTCTGTGTGTACAGTATACGACCATACCGTACGATCGACCACGTGCAGGGAATAGGATCCCTGATGTCGTCAGATCCTGCCCATGTTGTCTACACTGTAGATGACGTCCGTACATGCCATGGGCATACAACACACGTGACGTAGCCTATGCATGTACAGTATACACACACACGACAGTGTACTGTACACGCTCAACAAAAGCCTGCCTCATAATGCAGGACAAAGGAAGTGCACACAGAGCCCATGTCAGAGCCTGTAATTAACCCATTCTGACCTGAGGTCAGATTCATATACGAGGTTTCCACTGGACAACACACTGTCTGATTAACCCATTCTGACCTGAGATCAGATTCTAAAAATGTCAGTCGTTCTTCGATTTTTCAAAAATAGCAGACCTACAAGCTCGTAGCGCGCCACTCGGTGGCGCGCTACGAGCTTGTAGATCTGCTATTTTTCAATAGCTAAAGCATAACGTAATGCTAACGCCGAAATGGGTTTCCCGTTCAGAATGGGTTAATGAGCTGTTGTGTCTTCAGAGCCAATTAGAATAACGAGTAGGATGTGATGCACGTGGAGATCTGCTGAGCTGCTGCTGGCATCATAAACTACAGTAGAGTCCTCTGGGCATGACAGTGGGTACAGTACCACAGTGGTGGAAAGTAACTAAGTACTTTTACTTAAGTACTTAAGTACAATTTTGAGGTATTTGTACTTTCTACTCGAGTATTTCTAATTTCCAGCACTTTTTACTCCACTAACAGTTATTTGAAAACTTTAGTTACTATAGTTACTTTGGAGATATTAATTTTTTTTATTGGAAAACATACATTAACGAATAATCAGTTGGATAAATATGATCTGAAGTGGGACGTGTTCTGTTCCTCAGTCATGTTGCAGGTCCTTGGTGTGATATAATGCCCTCTTGATTGTTTATTGTATTACTACACATTATGATACGGTTGATGATGCTGCGTTTGGTCGTGTAAATAATGTAAACTATTTTCACATTTTAATTTGATTTTTCTTTTTTCCTTTTTTTTTTCTTTCTATTTGTTTATCTCATCTATCTTGCCTGTCCATGAATACGTTCTCTGCTGTTGTTGTTTGTGTTTGTATTTTAAGTTCTCTGTTTTATGTGTTTGTAAAAAAATCTAAAATAAAGTACTGATCATAAAAGAAAGGGAAAACATACATTAACCACTTCTATACATTTCGGCCGTTTAAAAAGAGCCGACCTACGAGCTCACAATGCGTCGCAACGCAACGCAACGCAACCCCTGGTCTATATATTTCTCCAATCAGCAACAGACTATTGGCACAAACACCGCCCAGGGCTCTGCCACCATGAGTGTTGTCGCCGCCCCAGGGGCCACATTGTAAAACCCAGCTTATCCCATATTGGGGCGGGAACCCCTTTTGGCATGTTATAGCATTATGTTATGCTTTAGCCATTGAAAAATAGCAGATCTACAAGCTCATAGCGCGCCACCGAGTGGCGCGCTACGAGCTTGTAGGTCTGCTATTTTTTGAAAAAAAAGAAACGAAGAACGACTGACATAGAAACATAGCTTTTTTCAGAAAACTGTCAGGATGTAGAAGAACATTTTTAGATCTCAGGTCAAAATGGGTTATAGCATCGGTCCCAGAAATCTGGCATGGGTCGATCAGGCTTCTATAGTTCTGGAATGTCATGGAACGGATCTATTCCCTCCTTAGATAGCAGTCGCTGTGTTCTGGCTCATGGCTCTGATGCTGTGCTGCCAGTTCGGGTCGGGTCGGGTCGAGACTTGGCCCGTTGGCCCACCGGCAGGCTGCTGAACTCATGGAGAACAGAACAGAACAATGGCTGGCACCAGAACTCTCTCTCTGGCAGACTGACTGCTGCTCACGAGCTGTAATCACGGGTTGAGTGTTCCATCCCCCCCCCCCCCCCCAGAGCAGGGTTTTATGTGCGGGCATGTGTACGTACACCGTGCTGTGTGTGTAGTACATAATGTGCAACCTATTGCACGTGTGCACATGTATGTGTGTGTGTATGCGTGTGTATGTGTGTGTGTGTGTGTGTGTGTGTGTGTATTTACAATTTACAATTTAGGCATTTAGCAGACGCTCTTAACCCAGAGCGATTTACATTAAGCAAGAACAAAAAAGCATGGTAATACATCACATGAAAAGCGTTTATCATGAAAAACATGCGTAAGCTAAGAACGTACCAGTGGAATATCTATAAAATGAAAAATTCAAACTATACATATATACTATACTATGCTATATATTATGTACTATGACGTGCTATGACAACATACTGTACAATGCACTTATAGTGCTACATAGCATGCTATAAGTCTGTATCAAATGCTATCTAAGTCTACAGAAATGCTATCTAAGGGGGTAGGGTAAGTGCTATGTGTGTGTGTGTGTGTGTGTGTGTGTGTGTGTGTGTGTATAGTGTGCGCACAAGCCACACATAAGTATACAGAAATTGATTCTGTACGTGTGTGTGTGTGTGTGTGTGTGTGTGTACACATAGTGCATGTGTGTGCAATCACATGATGATGTACCGTGTGTTCATGCAATGGTTTGCCAAGAGTGCATGCATGCGTGTGCGGCTGCGCACGTGTGTGTGTGTGTGAGTGATTGTGTATCATGTAATCATGTATGTTTGCATGCATGCACATACACACCTCCAGGCTATAGGGCAGCACATGCACTCGTGTGTGTGCTTTTACACACATAACGTGGCTACAGCAAAAAGTCTTTAACCCGTTCTGACCTGAGATCAGATTCTAAAAATGTCTTCTACATCCTGATTCCTGACAGTTTTCCATTCTGACCTGAGATCAGATTCTAAAAAATGTCTTCTACATCCTGACAGTTTTCTGAAAAAGCTATGTTTCTATATCAGTCGTTCTTCGATTTTTCTCAAAAATAGCAGACCTACAAGCTCGTAGCGCGCCACCTAGATCTGCTATTTTTCAATAGCTAAAGCATAACATATTATGCTAACACCCAACAGGGGGTTCCCGCCCCAAAATGGGTTAATTCCGTTCTAACGGTTGACTACAACTTTGGGCAGACCTGAGGTCAGGCGTGCCGTGCCAAAGCCCAAACCCACCGCAGCACCGATGACGACCTGGGCAGACCTGAGGTCAGGCGTGTACCGTGCCAAGCGGCCCAAACCCACCACAGCACCGATGACGGCCTGCCCACGACAGGAATTCTGCCTTTTCTTTCTAACCGTCTGACGGCTCCTAATTTACTCTGCGTTACACGACGATGATGGTGTTACTTTACTGATTCTCTCAAGCGATAAAACATAAAACACTGTTGCGCAAACAAAGTATTATTAATCTTAACGGTGGTGGGCGATGAGTATGACAGCCGTGGTGATCTCAGCCTGGCTGTTTTGTTAAACTGCACAGCAATTTACAATTTACAATTTAGGCATTCATCAGACGCTCTTAATCCAGAGCGATTTACATTTAAGCAGTAACAGAAAGCATGGCATACATCACATATATAAAAATATAGTTGTCATGAAACATGCGTAAGCTAAGAACGTAACAGTGGAGTATCTATGTCAACTATACATACTATACTATATTATATATTATACAATATACATGTGTACTATAAAGTGCTATCTGACTACATGAAATGCAATTCTAGTGCTGTCGACGTAACATGCCATGAGTCTGTTTAAAAATACTATCCAAGTCTACGTAAAGTGCTATATTAAAAATACTATCCAAGTCTACGTAAAGTGCTATATTAAAAATACTATCCAAGTCTACGTAAAGTGCTATATTAAAAATACTATTCAAGTCTACGTAAAGTGCTATATTAAAAATACTATTCAAGTCTACGTAAAGTGCTATATTAAAAATACTATTCAAGTCTACGTAAAGTGCTATATTAAAAATACTATTCAAGTCTACGTAAAGTGCTATATTAAAAATACTATTCAAGTCTACGTAAAGTGCTATATTAAAAATACTATTCAAGTCTACGTAAAGTGCTATATTAAAAATACATACTATTCAAGTCTACGTAAAGTGCTATATTAAAAATACTATTCAAGTCTACGTAAAGTGCTATATTAAAAATACTATCCAAGTCTACGTAAAGTGCTATATTAAAAATACTATTCAAGTCTACGTAAAGTGCCATCTAAGGGGCTAGTGCTACGGGCCATGGTGGAGTCTGAAGAGGTGGGTTTTCAGACTATAGCGAGACAGAGAGACAGAGAGAGGCAGGCTGAACCGTTCCATCAATTATTGCGACACAACTTCTTGATAGATTTATACATGCGGCGTGTAT